>NW_007728203.1:275055-289668 GCF_000696425.1 Galeopterus variegatus | reverse complement strand
TAGTTGAGCAGTTTGACCAATTAAAAGGCTCTGATCTATATGTCCTTTATGGAAAATTTTTTCTTTCATTGAGGTTCTGGACTATTTCTTACAGCAGTTGCTCTATCTTGACTAATACAAGCAATATGAATTTCATATTATATATAAATTATGTAATTAAAACATTTTCAACTTCCCTTTGCCAAGACCTTTCATTGAGGTTCTGGACTATTTCTTACAGCAGTTGCTCTATCTTGACTAATACAAGCAACATGAATTTCATATTATATATAAATTATGTAATTAAAACATTTTCAACTTCCCTTTGCCAAGAAGATAAGCTGCAAGTATCTGGTCTTTATATTTCACATATATGATTTTTTAAAAGGCCATGAAAGATGTATTGATAAAAATTGAAATTCTTAATGGGTATTAAACATTTAGATTATTATATGGGGGTGACCAAAAAAGGGTACATTTGCCTTTGCTATTTGTAAATCTCTTTTCATTTGTGGACCTTTCCTGATGCAGTAGCATTTTTATGTTTATGATCCAATGTCTCAGCAATTTAAACTACTTGGTAGACTCAAGTCAATGCCTGTGATTCTGACACTCAAATTTTACTTTATAATTTAGAAATTACTTGAGTGTTCAAAGACTGTGGTTCATTGGTTAGTTGGTTGATGAAGTTGTTAGTTGGTAGATGAGTTGGGTACTTGGATTCAGATGGCTTGGTGATTGTCTATTGATCAGATTAATTCTGTGCTCCAATTTTCATAGCTAAAAACAGGTTTTGGAGCAAACCTTATTTATTGAGTGCTCTGGCCGTCCCTTGAGAGGTGTGTGTGTGTGTGTGTGTGTGTGTGTGTGTGTGTGTGTGTGTGTGTTGTGAACATAAGAGTTAATAAAATCCACTCTTAGTTTCCATCTCAAACAGAGTAAGAGTATGTGATCTTTATACCTGACCCAAAATGGCACCTTTAAAAATTTCAGTTACCAACTGTCCACAGTAACAAAGGGAATATCATTAGAAATATGTTTAAATAGCTTAGAGTGATATGTATACTATATGTCTTTAAATGTGGATAAAAATCAGGTTTTTAAAAAAAATTTCATGCATGACTTTGAAAAGAAATAAAAACGTGTGTACTAGACATCTCCCAATTCAATTAAGTATTTTATTATTAATGGCAAGCCCATGCTGGTAGAGTGAGAACGGGTAGGAAAGTTCACAGCATTCTGAATGTCCAATTTCCCTTTCTGTATAACGGCAGGCATTAAGAATTGGATCCTGGCTGAGCAATGACGGCTGAAGAGGAGAACCTGTGCCAGGTTACGCCAATAATTGCTAGCCCCCCAGGATCCTAGCTCAGAAATTTTTGTATGTTCTCAGGAGACAAAAATGAGTGATCATCAAAGGCAGCAGAACTCAGCAGGACTGTCATAAGCCTGAAGTTACAACTTAGACATGCAATAGAAAATATCATCGGTACCTCTCCAGTGCTTCGCCTGTAGTAATTAAAAACTTGATCCCCGCTGTTTTATCATCTCATTAGCAATGGGGGCACAAGACTTTTATCCTTGTTTGTCAGGAATCAAACATACCAGAGGAACTCTGATTATAAATTGATGAAAGTAAAGTTAAACTTTTAAATAAGAGAAGTGACTGTTCACAATGTTTTTTTTAAAGCTGATTAAAGAGATCTATTTTTTTTCTATAAAAGTAGTATCTCTGTCCAGCCCAGAATTGTAGAGGTCATCTCTAACATTCCATATGTGATGCATTTTGTAAAGGCGATTGCTTTGGAAGTCGTTCTGATTTAAAATAAATATCAGTCCTAAAAAAAAACTTCCTGAAAGCACAGATACAAAGAATGTCATCCTTTTCAAGGCTTTTGATGAAGTTGAAACACTTTCTATCCCTCTCAGTTATGTGTATTGTAATGCCTTTAATTCAGGGGGATTGCCTGGCCTCATCGTTTAAAAATCCAGGTGAGCTTTCTGCTTGTTTTACTAACTTGTCTTTAACTGAGGACAGGTGAAGGACCTGGGGCCGCTTTCAGGCTGCTAATTTCTCCAGCATTTGTTCCTAAAATGAAAATTTTCCATCAGAACCTATGATGTTTCTTTTAGGTCCAAAAAAATGTTACAGCCATATCTTCCCTGTGGTGCATTAGTCGAATTCTAATCTGTGCTACAGAACAATTGAGCAGTTCAGATTCAAAGAAAGAAGAACATTTTACAGTACATTTCAGTTTATTTTAGACATCTCTCACCCATAATTAATTAATTGCCTGTACATTCAAAGCATATTGACTGAGAGGCTTCTGTGTGATATGCACTCTGGTAGTTGCTGGGATACCAAGAAATAAAATCTTTGTTATGGGGGTTATTCTGTGCATTGGTGGATGTTTAGCAGTGTCCCTGGTCTCTACCCACTAGATGTTTATAGTAACCAAAATATCTCCAGACATTGCCAAATGCCACAAGATCGTCTCCAGCTGAGAAAGACCGGAACAATGTGTATATAATATATTTGTGTGACACACACATACACACATGATTGTGAATGCATAGACCATCTTGGAAAGGTAGACAAATCCTGATTTGATAAAAAAGTTGTTCCTCTCCTAGATGAAGAGAGGAACAGGAGAAAAAGGGTAATTTATTTTCCTTGTATACCCTTTTATACCTTTTAGATCATGTACTCTGTGCATGAATTACCTATTCTAAGCAAACATGAAAACAAATGAACAAATAAATAATTCAAGCCAGAAGCTTTCACTGAGATAAGTAAATGGAGAACTAAATTAACTAATAAATAAACCAAGCACATGAATGGATAAGTCAAGATATTATGCCCAGGCTCCTTACCAGTTCTGTCTTCTAAACAAATTAATTAACTAGTGGGCTCTTATGGTCCAAGTATAAAATTAATCAGAATTATTCCAGCAAAAACAAAGAGTATGCTTATATAGTGTCATGTAGGTAGGTGTTTCTGATTTTATTTTATCATTATAAGTGACACCATGGAGCCTGTATGCTTTTTTTTTCCTTCTGGCAAATGAAAGGTTCAAAAGCAATAGGAAGTCATTTATCCCCATTTCACAGAGGAAATGGGAAAGAGAAACTTCCTTGAAGGAGCTGTGCTTGTCCTCATTTTATAGGTTTGAGTTTATAACACCAGCATTTGCTCTGCCGGCCAACAGGAAGTCCTCTCTTGGGTATGGCCAGTGCCCTGGCTGCCCATCAGATGCTTCGTAGGCTTCCGGCAACTTCTCAAAAGCTGTAACCAGTCCTGCTCACTTTACCAGACTTAAAAGCTGCCTACTCTACAAAACCATCATTGTGGTAACGGGTAGGGCTGACTTTGGACCAGCTGTGGTATTATTACAAGGGTGCAAAGTTGTACAACATATAACCTGGGAGCCAGCCTGGTGGTGTAAGAACAACCATGAACCAGGAGCTGGGAAACTTGGCCCTGACACTAATAACTGGTCGGGCAATCTTGGCAAGATGGTTCCTTCCCAGAGCCATGCAGAGTCATCTCTAAAGCTGAGAGTTGTTGGACCAGGTGATTCCTAAAAGTGACACGCAAAGTCCAAGGCCCTGCATTTCTTAAGGTGCCTTCCTAAATAAAGATTTCAGTAAGGGGGAAAAAGTCTCTTCTTCCTGAAGCTAAATTGGAAAATAGCTTATTAAATCAATAACATGATTTAAAATTTATTATTACCCTGGAAACACTTTATTCTGCAGGAAATGCCTTTTTCATTTTTGTAAGACTATCTGCCATAAGATAGCCTTTCCCCTCAATGATTTATAGATATTTTAGTGTTATATTTTCATCAAATTCATGGACAACATGAAGGTTAGAGATGTCAAATATCCATGAATAACAGAATCAGGATCAAAATAATCTGAGAGTCTGTAAAACTTAGCAGAGGTAATTATAATCATTCTGCTATAATGGGCATATGCATGCCTAAAAATCACTGTGCCATGCAGAATTGTGCAATGGATATGGCACTTTATCTGGAAAAGGACCCGAAGTTTGCATGTGGGAGTGGGCATCAGAAGGATCACAGTTTGTGAGTTGCCATGAAGTGGTGGAAACAGCGTTATCTGAAATTGGAAGGAAACTGTTAGTGGGTGTGCATGGGGTGGCTTGTAAAAGCCTGGTGAGGTCATCAATAGGTAGATGAGTGTGTGTTTTTTTATATTTTTTTGCTGCTCAGTTCAGCAAGGTGCAATTTTCTGTATTCACCTAGCATTTATCACAGATGAAACAGCCAATGAACAAATACAAGTTTTATACTGAGCTCAAATTGTCCCGTAATATAACACTTGCATTGAAACAAGTGTGTATTTCAAAACAAGCATTATAGCAGTACTGCATATCATCCTGTATTGAGGATAAATAATGTTATAACAATGATAATGATAGCTAACATTTGTATCAGGCTTACCATAGGCTGGGCACACTGCCAAGCATTTACGTGTGTTAGATCTTTTTAATGTTAACAACCTCTGTGAGGCAGGCGTAGTTGTCATTTTTTAGAGGAGGAAATTAAGGCACAGAAGGAATGGTAAGACAAAGTTGGGCTTTGACTGCAGGGGGCTGATCTCCAGATTGGCACTCCACCGCAGATAGAGAGGCATGTGTACAGAGCCTTAGGGATTTTCATGTGCTCTGCACTGAGTTCCGCATGCATTAGCAGCGTGTTGTGACCATAACAACAACAGGAAAGCTAAGGCATCTTCGATGGCCGTACTGGCACTTCGGCATAAAGAAAATAGGACCTGATAAGCCCTCTGCATTTTGCTCAGGACATACCATACGGAACCGTTTGGTCCTGTTCCGGGCACCACATTCTAAGGAGAGGGGTAAAAATAAACTGGGTTTACAAGGATATAAATAAACCCATGTTCAAAAGAGTGTAAGCAAGATGATGAAAGAATTTAGAGTCGTTTCAGATAAGAAGCTGCGAAGAAGAGAAAAATGCAGAGTCCATGTGAGAGTTGCCTTGACACTTTTGAAAGGTTAGAACATGTCAAGGCTATAAGATTTTCCTGATTTTTTTTTTTTCTATATGAGCCTGTGGAATAGAACAGCATAGGAGAGATATCGGGTAATATTTGTCGAGACTTAATTCTAGATGCTTTGCCTGTAGGCCCTAGGTTACTCTCAGCAATGGCGCTCTGATGTGGGGTCTGATACTTGTCCCTATTACACAGATAAAGGCATGAGGCACCTGAGATCAGGCGACTTGCCCAAGTCACATGACATGTGAGTGGCAGAGCAAGGATTTGAACCTAGCAAGTTTGACTTCAAAATTTGTACTCAACACCCCCAAGCAGAAGAAAGTATAGGGAACCAACCTGAACTCCATGTAATGAAGAACTGTCTGGAAATCAGAAGTACTCTGAAATAGAGCTAGCTGCTTCTGGAAATTGTGAATATCTGGTCCCCAGAGCTTTTCAAACAGAGGTTAAATAAATGACTTCTTGATGGAAATACCTAAAGGATATACTCTGCAGGTGGGATAAGATTTGCTTTAACAGTTGCTTCCAAAACTGTCTTTCCATGGTTCTGAAAGGGAGTAGACAAAGGTATTTCTAACAAAATAAAATTGAAAAATAAACAAAACAGGAATTATGCACAGGGACCAAGGTGCACTTGTTAATGTCTTCATTACCTATATATTCCTGCATAGGGTTTTGTAATAACTTAATCTAAATTTTTAAAAAAGATTAGTTTCCATTTTGAGAGGTGTAACCTCACTATGTGGCTCTGTAAAGTAAATATATAATCTAAAATGCAGTGAATCTTGCAGATAGCTCTTGAAGGACCTTTAAAATATTCCCTCCCATCTTGAAACAAAACATTCCCACAATACAGT
Source organism: Galeopterus variegatus (assembly GCF_000696425.1). Classification (NCBI taxonomy): domain Eukaryota; kingdom Metazoa; phylum Chordata; class Mammalia; order Dermoptera; family Cynocephalidae; genus Galeopterus; species Galeopterus variegatus. The sequence goes on along the minus strand of NW_007728203.1, from coordinate 283,789 downwards.
GGTGTTGGAGTGGGCAGGACTGAAGCCATGTTGGAACCTAAAACCACCTGGGCTATAGGCAGATTTTAAAAGGACACAGTTTTTTTCTTGGCATGCGTTTCTTTGATTCCCTCTTTTCCCATGGTTATTTGATATTTTGAACCTTGGTTATGGAGCAAGATGACATTATTTACATGAGTGTAAAGTTGTTTTCCAGCCAGCCTGAAGCTGTAGTCTTGCTGTACGACACTACCACCCAGATCCTGAGATAACAGCAAGGACGGGAGCAGAAACCAGATGGAGCCTTGGTGAAAATTTGCACCTGGCCTCTTGCATGTCCCGCTCCTCCTGCTTGTCACTTCCCATGTTCCATTCCCTCAACCTCCTCTTTAAAAACCCCTCAGTAAATCTGAGTTTTTGAGATGGGTTTAGTCTGGCAATTCCCATTCAGGTTTACCAGAGAGATAGTTTAGCCCAGCGTCTCTCCTCAGGTCACTGGTATGCCTAAATAAAAGCTACTTCCATTTTCACCAACATTTGACTTTTGAGTGGTCTGCTTTTGAAAGGGGGCAGGCAGCCGGACCTGGGCCCTGTAACAGTTTTCCTTTGGCCCTTGCACAGTCTCACATTAACTCCTGAGGACATTGTGCAGGTTCCTGCCTCCCCTTCCTCTCTGTACACCCCAGCTGTGTTCTGGCTTCCTCTCCAACCCTCTCCCTGTCACTAAACTCAAGGAATGACCCTCAGTCCTCATTCTTCCCATCACCCTGTAGGACAGGAACCATCCCTCCTTCTGGGGTGCTCCATTTCCTAGGTTTTGTTTGGTGCGAACCGCTTTTTGTTTTCTTCCCACCTCCCCTGATGCTCATTTCTAGTTTCTTTATGGGACACATTTTTCTCCACTGTCTGTTGACAGTTGTCTGTCTTTGTGGTTCTGCCATTTTCATGTTGTCTTATTTTATGCTCTCTCCATCTCAGTATCTGTGCACGGTCTTCTCCTGTCGACCTTTAAATGATGGGGTGCCAAAAGGGCCTGTTTGTTCCCATGCTGGCACATGGTGCCATCTTGTCCCCTCCCACGGCCTCTGATGCCTTTATCTGGTGATGCCTCTCAAGTCACAGACTCGTGTATCTGAGCTGAGCAGCTGTGTGTCTAGATGAGAGCTGATCGTCTTCTCTTAGGTGTCTCCTGGCATCTTGACAGAGCAAGTCCACAGTGGAAGCCGTTCTCTCCCTTCCAGCCCCCTGACCCATCCAGAAATCTGTGAGTCATCCTCCACGCTCCTCTCCCCCTCTGCTCACGAGCCTCTATTCCATCTGTTCTCCCACTCAGACACCTGTCAACCCAGTCCACGACTTTCCATCCTCATTGCTGTTGCTGTGGTTCAGCATACCCTCAGTTCTCTAATCTGCCCCTGCTTGTCTCTTCCAAGGTAGCGGACAAGCAGCTTCTCTCTTTTTTCTTGCCACTGATTTTTTGCATCCCTGAAACTTGCTCTTTTCTCTCACACTTGGCTTTTGCACATGCTGTTTCCTCTCCCTGGAGCAGTGAAAGTAACTCCTACTTTTTGTTTGGATAATTCATGTTTATTCCTCAGGCATCAGTTTAGATGCCATTTCTTTCTCTTTTTTTCATAATTGAGATTTTATTGGTTGTGTTGAGGATCAGTACACAGATATTTTGATTTGTACACTTTTTTTGGCAGCTGGCTGGTATAGGGATTATACACGATTCTTTATGTATGTACTGAAACTCTGAAAAGCCATGTATCAAGATTCTTTTTTAAACAGTTATTCCAGTGACTTTGCAGCTTCAAATTCGGAGGCAAATTTTCTTAAGAGGATATCAAGTACCAGTATCTTCAAATGTTGTTAAGCTGTTACATAAGTCCCACCAATTTACAATTTAATATCATATACACTACATATTCACATTTTAATCATTCACAGCACATTAACAAAAATATTAGGAAAACTATACTACCAGGACCAAAGATCTTACAGAGTACACAGAATTCTGGGAGAGCAACGATGAAGGAGTGACTTTCTTTAGGAAACAATTCTACTAACAAACAATACAATAGAAGTAATTTTATTTTACTTTTTTGGTGGCCGGCTGGAATAGGGATCCAAACCTGTGACCTTGGTGTTAGAAGGCTGTGCTGTAACCAACTGAGCAAACCAGCCAGCCCCAGAAGCAATTTTAAATGTTCAAGATAGATGCCATTTCTGCAGTAAATCTTCCCCACCTCCCCATAAGATGCTCTTTTATACATTCTTATGGTACCCTATGCTTTCCTCAATAAAAAGATTCTAAAGTAGGACCTTCCTACTCCTTATGACTGTTTATTCATTTGTATGTTCTATTTGGTTTTTAATTTCATGAACAGAGACAGTTTATGGCAAGTACATAGTAGATGCTCAATACACATTTGCTGAATGAATATGAAAAGATTGAGATTCCACCCTGTGTTTTTTCAGCCAGCCAGGCTTTGTCTACTGTTAGCTGGTGCACATTACTTCATGTATTCATATATGTGAGGGCTATAGAAGTCCTGATTTTCAGAGTTTGGCCATAGAACTAGTCCTTTACAATGATAAATTTGTCATGTGTCTTCTAAGTTTGTTCTTAGATTTGCAAGATTTTTTTATTTCATTAACTTTGGATTTTAGATTTGTTTTGTTGGAGTACATAATGAGACTTCATGAGGGTATGTTTGTTTACAAGTTTTTAAAAAGCAGTTACATCCCAGAAAGTTTATTTTCTAAAACCATTAATCAATTGAATTTATTTAAAGCTTAACCAGGGGGAAACAAATCTATTTATAATTGCAAAGAACTTATTCTTCAATTGTAGAAAAAATACTTTGCAGCCTCAATTTTTACTCCTCCCCCCAAATTTTGCAGGTATTAAAAATAATAAAAATGTGGTATTAACATCAGACAGGTGGATTATTTTGGTAATTTTGGTGATTATTTCGGTAACTATTTTAGTTAGCTGTTTCCTTTTAAAACTGAATAATAGATAGTGGCCCTTCACCTGTGGGGAATACTGGATAGAAAAAATCTTCAGTAGTGGTTCGGCCTTCCAGGTTAGAGTGGTTTTAGTCGACAAAGATAATGGAGATATGACTTCTGTGTCACAGACAGTCACCGTGTTAAAGAGCTCCTTTGTATATGCAGTGAAACCGAAGACATTTTAAGCACTTAGAGAGTTCTACATCTAAGATAGCAGCTGGGTAAGACTAGATCTAACTCACTCTATTGTAATAGAGCAGAAATACATGAGACATGATTTCGTTTGAAATATTGGATCATTTGCCTTTGATTCCATCATTTTCAAGCCACCCCACGCTCCTATGCTACTTTCATGCAATGTCACTTCTGTCTCCTTGTGCTTTTCCCAGCCAGGCAGGTATGAGAACAGTTCTTCCTGTATAGATCAGCTCTCCAAGAAAACAGTCTCAGAGCAATGGTTTCTTGATCACAGGCAAGATAATAATCTAGAATACTGTGAATGGACCAGGAAATAAAGATACACAGGGTTTTTTTTTTTCCTTTTTGTCTTTTTTCGTGACCGGCAACAGATCGCAACCCTCAGTGTCACGCCCATACCGGACCGGGACTGGCAATGGGATTGCAACCCTCGGTGTTGCGCCTGTACCTCGCTCAGCCAGTGAGCGGCCGGTCTGTATGTGGGATCTGAACCCTTGGCGGGCGCGCCGCTGCACTCCCAAGCGGCGCACTGTAGCAGTGTGCCACCGGGCCGGCCCAAGATACACAGGATTTTAAATCAACTTTCAGACCAAAATATTTGTAAAAAGAAAAAAAAAAATCAAAAGTTATTAACATGGACTATGGGGTGATCAGAGAAATGGGGTGATGGGAGAAATTTATCAGTAAATAAATCCATAGGATAAAAGCATATGTTTTCATTTTTCTGCATTCCGAAGACCTTTCTCACACAAAACTTTAGGCCGGTCAAGAAAATTAGACCATGGAAAGTTTGTGCTAAAACTCTTAAAAGGCTATTTTTTTTAAAAAAACTTCACTTTATTGCCTCTTATCTTTTGCTGACATAAAGAATACAAACCATCTCCTAATTGCTCCAGAAATATGTGTGCTCGATAAAATATTTCTCAACGCACTTGTTTTATTGATTGTTTTCACTTTCCTATAACACTACCTCCTCTCCATGACTCTGGTTCTCTACTCGACCACTACCATCAGCAGGCTGATGCTACCAATATGTGTGCTCGATAAAATATTTCTCAACGCACTTGTTTTATTGATTGTTTTCACTTTCCCGTAACACTACCTCCTCTCCGTGACTCTGGTTCTCTACTCGACCACTACCATCAGCAGGCTGATGCTACCCCCACCCCTAAACTGCACTGCTACAGTTAGGGCCTAGGTTTAACTGCCATCATGAAGGGATCACACGATAGACTAGCCCAAACAAGAGACAAGAAGAAAGCTATTTCCCTGTCTCCATACAGGCCAGAGAGGTGATCTTGGGTGGGCAACAGGCTTTCTGTCACTGGGCCAACCCACCTTTACTAGCTCTTGCCGTTTCCTGGCCAGGGCCGATGCAGGTGCATTTGGGGTCACCTGCATTCTTTGAAAGGCGGTGATGTGGAAATTGCCTGCACCATTCCTGCTGGCTTCCACTGGCCTGAAGTTGGCCTCTTGGTCACACCTAGCTGCCGGGAGAGCTGGGGAATAGACTCCAGGTGGGTGCACATGACCAGATGGAACTTAGGGACAGCTGGGGGTAAAGTCAGTTAGCAGTGTATATGTGCAGCCCCTTGGACACCCTGTGTTTCATGTGTGTGTCCAAATACTCAGCTTCTGGCTGGCGAATTTTGTTCTCATGTAGTATAATCACTTGTCCCCTTCTAGTGGATTGTTGACAAATATTTACTGCATCTCAAAAGAGTATTTGCAATTCTTATTCTTAAAATTATAACTTACAATGAATGGCCCAGCCTTCAACTACCAACAAACACACCCATTCATTCATTCATTCATTCATTCATTTGTCATGTGTACTGACTCCTGGGAGGAGGTGAGGGACAGGGCATGCAGACAGCTGAGGGAGGAGGGACCAGGGAGAGGAACAGTGGGATGCAGAGGAACAAGTGATGGGAAGAAGGGTGGATGATGACTTTAGGAGGGTCATGGGAGACCAGAGCACCAAGGGTCTTTGCTTGGATGGCCATAGGGAGCCTTTGGGAGGTTTGAACTCAGGAGTGTCTCACTTTGACTTGCGTTTTACGATGAACATCTCATTGCCTTGTTGAGAGTTCAACTGAAGTTTGCAAAAATGGAAGTAGAGGGATGCTCCGGGGCTACTGAGATAATCCAGGAAGAGACATGGTGGCTTGGAGCAGAGCAGAGGCAGTGGAAGGTCAGATTCTGGATATTTTAAGGAGAGCTCTCGGGATGTATGTGCTGATGGTTTGGGTGAGGGTCTGGGATATGGCCCGCGGCAGCAGGTCATCAACACGCCTCCTTACTCTCCTTGTGCCCAGTGTCACTTGCTGGGAGGGCAGGATGCTCTCCTTAACCACTGGGTGGCCACCTACACAGAGCCAGGGGCTCATTGCAAAGCCCTGCCACTCACCACCAATTAGCTTTGTTTTCAGTGTAAACAGCACTACCTTCAAGGAAAACACAGCCTCCCAAAGCACAAAACTGTTTATTCTCCCTACCCCCAAACAGGTGAGAGATTCTTGGCTTGCTCACTCAGTCTGGAAAGTGGCGTGTTTCTGCTTTCCTTTTTGCAAATTGCCTTTATTAAGGCCACCAGGAGCCCAGGGACTAGGCCCGACTCTGTATAGAGGCGGAAAACAGAGAATGAACACAACAATGATCCTGTTCTCTACCCTCTTTCTGGCAGATTTGTGTGTGTGTGTGTGTGTGTGTGTGTGTGTGTGTGTGTGTGGTGGTTGTTGGATTCGGTGACAAACAAATGCTGCGTGTTGGCAGAGCTGTCTCTAAAGGCCTCTGCACAGAACACAAAGGCACCCTTTACATTGCGTGCCTCCTATCAATGAGTGCCCGACCCTTATGCTTTCTTTGTTTAAAAGGAAAAAAAGATCCTACTTAAGCAAAAGTAAACCACAGCCTGATACTGTGCCAACTATATTAACCAACTTCACGTCAGAGCCTTTGAAGTTAGCGGGGGGCACCATGCTTGTGGTGCCGGGAAGAATGATACTTTAAGCGATTCCTTTTCATCCCTTTAACATAATGAAAGATTAATGGCCTTGTTATTTTTGTTTCTGCTCCCTTTTCTCCCTTTAATTTCCACCCTCACCCCCCATCCCTGCTGTTGAAATTGAAAATACTTCCCTATAATGGTTTTCTGGATCAGTGGGTTTTGTGAATACAACTCCTACCCCTTTACCGCCATCTGCAAACTGGACCGACTACTCCAAGCCCAGAACATCCAGGTGTCTTCCAGGAGGAGCTCGGTGGTGAACAAGCAGGTGGTGGCAGCCCAGGAGAACTGGATTCTATTCAAACCAACCCCACCTCCTTTGAAACAGGCTGGAATCCCTTGGCAGGGAATTTTTCTTTTTCCTTGAAGATTCAGTGTGGTGTTTTCTGGCTGCCTGTCAGGAGGCTGGCCATGGGCTGATCAGGAAGTGACCCTACATCACGTGATGTCCAGGAGTCAGAAAAGCATAAACGCAAGTCCTTCAGCAGGTGAGAGGTTTCCTTGTCCTCCTGGGCCCACTCCATTCCCAAGCCTGTTCTTCTCCCCGTATTCCTCAGGCTATATAATGACAACACCATACACCCACCATGTGTGCCAAACATGCAGGTTTGATACCAACCCACACCTCTCCCCCACCCACATTCAGCTGATCAGCAAGAACTGTTGTTTCTGCCTCCAGAATATACACCAGGGACGAGCATTTCTATCCAAGTCCATCTCCGCCCAAGTCCAAGCCAACTCATCTCTTGCCTGGAGGACAGTGGGAGTCTTAGGGTCTCCCTACTTCCCTTCCTATCCTCCGGCCTCTCTTGCTTTGCAGACAGCAGGAACTTCCTAAAATGAACATCATGCCACTCTCTTGCTTAAAATCCTCAGTGGCACTTTAATTCTCTTAGAAGAAAATCTAAACTCCTTACCAGAGGCCTTTAAGGCCCTGCATGACCCAGACCATGCCTAACTCTCATGGGCTCTACACAGGCCTTCATTCTCCCCTGTGTGCCATGTTGGTTCCTACCTCACCTTCTTCCTCAACATCCTCACAGGATTTAGTAAAGGGCACCCTCGGAGACCTCCCCCACCCACACACATTCTAGAGCATCCTCACCCTACCTCCCTGTGCTGAGGCTGTCTGTATCCCTTGTCCCCATTTTATTTTCTTCAGAACATTTGTCTTTATCTGAATTTATTTGCTTGTGGATGATCCAGCTCCTTTTATGGGAATGCACGGGCCATGAAAATGGTTGCCCAGCTGGTCTTATCTACTCAGTGGTTACTTGTTGAGTGCCCACCTGTGCCAGGCATGCTGCTGAGGGGTGGGAACCAGCTGTGAGCAGGACAACAGCACAGCCCCATGCAAGAAATGGCCTCACCTATTTGCCCAATGAAATCATGGAGAAGTGAATATCCAGGTGAATATACAGAGGAGATGCTTGGAATGTGGTCAAAAGTCCCAAGTTCATTCAGTTGGCTATAATCGTATATTTAATTTCTGCCTGGTCAGTTTCTTCAATTTTAGAGATTCCTAAATGAACCCCAATAGAACAATCTATAAATTACATTACCTAGAATGGTGTAGCGCCTGTTTACTCAACGGTTCTGTTAGTTCAAGAAAATATAGTGTATCTCATTATTGAAGGCACTAAGCCATCATATTTATTCATGATTTCTATTTTAAGTAAACTTCATAAAACCCATTCGGGCTCAGCTCCTAGGTCACCTGGTTGGTGAGGCCCAGATCCTCCCAGGTGAGATGGATCGCAGGGCTGCTCTGCACTTTCCCAGACCTGGCTTGTACATCTCATATTTCATTTGGACCTTCTATAGAGAGCTGTCTTCCCCAGAATATTCTAAAACCTCCTATAGGGCTGAAAATGAGTCTTAATTATCTCATTGTAAGAACTTTGTGAGTGCTTATTTGTTATAAGATCTGTGAATAGAAGGAAGAAATCCTGTGACTCAATTTAAGACCATCTGTTAATAAACAGAGGTAAAATGCAAAATGGAATAGAATACAGCTGTTTTATTCCTCCCTGGGTACAAATATTACTCACCTAATTATGATTTTATATATATGATTGAAAGCTTTCTGAAACATCTTGGGTTTACCCAAATTCCAGCTACATCAATGATTCTAATGTTTTGGTCACTTGTTTGCCATTTAAAAAACTCTGATTCCAGTGAAAATGTGTGGTAGAGAATTCTTTGGATTCTATGGTTCTTTAGCTCAGAATTTCCAAGCATATTTTTAATATCTTATACCTGACATATCTGCCAATCACCCTAAGACCAAAGAGTCTTGGGGTGTGTACACCTGGTACAGACTGTCCCAAGAACGGAGCTGTTGTCTTGTATCCAACCAAACAATAATCAGGCTACATAAATGCTTAAATCCAGTACGTGAAGAATTTAGTAAAGATAGACCCTGATGCATGACGTTAAATACATTCCCTTCTTTTAATAACTCAAGTTGATTTCAGATCAGGAATCACAGTAGTCTAATTCTATGAAAATTAAACAGATTTTTTTTTT
>NW_007728203.1:272483-274258 GCF_000696425.1 Galeopterus variegatus | reverse complement strand
TTAGCTGAATTAGCTGGGATTCTGGAGTGCTGAGCCCATTTATCTCAGATACTGTGGGAATGTGGTGCTCACTCACAAAAGGAAGTCTTGCCAATCGAGTATCATTAGTGCAATCAAATAGCATATCATAACCCTCCTTTGTAGTCAAACATATCTTTTGGTCTTTGACCTTCATGTGCCCTTGAGTAAAGAAATGTCTAGCTTTACATCAAGCCATTTGGACGTTAACTACCTGGTTTTTCCACAACTTGTCTAAATGTCTGGTAATTCTCAGCATTAGGTAGTGGTGCTCTTGTGAGAGCCAATTGTTACATTTTCAGGAATTTTGTGAGCCAGTTAAACATTGTGTTATTAAAAATTAAATTATATAAGTTTACAATGAAATAAAGTACATTAAAAACAAAAGTAAAAAATACTTGAAGTTTGCTACTTCCTCATAATTTTACTATGCTTTACGATGATCTGTGCTCTTGAGGTTGATTAGGCCTGGTTTATGTGTATGCAAGAAGGACTCTGTACTGGATGCCACAGCATCTCTCTTCAGCTCTCTTTGGGGACACATGTAGGTAGCTTGAAGTTGACCATAGTGGGAGTATTCACACCATGGGAACTGGCAAACTTTACAAATCAAGTGTTTTGTTTTGTTTTGTTTTCTTGAAGAGTTGGTTGTTAAACATTTATCAGCATACCACTGGCAATGGGGATGGGTGTTGCGGGTGTGGATGAGAGTAAAGAGACGTCTGGACTTAAAATTAGCCACATGGGGCCAGTACTTCCATCTGAGAGCCACTAAAAGTCATCTATTCATTTGAAAGCTCCTTGTTTGGCCAACACACATTGCGTTCTCTGCACTGGGGATATGGTCACAAACAAGGCAGGTGAGGTTCCTGTCCTTGGAGAGCTAACGTTACCATGTATTAGGTTCAGTAGGCATAATAATCTTAAATTGGCTAATGGGTTAGAAATTTCGGGGCCACTTTAGATCAGGTGGCCAAAGAAAACCCTACTGAAGAGATCCTGTTTTATTTGCTTCATAACACTAATCACAAATTAAAATTTGCTTCTTCCTGTGCTTCCTATCTATCATCTGTCCCCCCTCTTGAAATCTCCTGGACTCTGAGAACAGGGAGTTTGTCTGTCTTAATCTGTATCCATGGCACCTGAGCCAAAGTAGGAACACAACAGATACACGCCGAATGCATTGAATGGTATTTGAGGGGACACCTGTAAAATGAAATGATCTCTGTGAGGAGGCAGGAGGCCAGAGGCCCAGGCAGTGAGGACAGCACCTAGATATACTGCTGAGGCTGCAAAGCGCATGAGCAGAGGCCAACGGGAAGTCGGTACGGCCAGAGCTTGATGAAGAAGAAAAGTCTTGTGGGACCAAGCTCTAATCCACACTTAGATGCCGCACACGTAGATGCCGGCAGATCCCACAGCTCCACTTCTATTTGTTTCCCATTCATTCATCTCTACATGGTGCGTCATGCATGATGCCCTTTGCTTTATTTTTCAACTCAATAATTCTTTCTTCTGCTGTGTCTGATCTGATCTTCAGTTCATCCATTAACTGTTTTGTTTTAATCACTATAATTTTTCACTTTAAAATTTCTATGTGCTTCTTTTATAAATCTACACTTTTTTTTAGGTGTCCTATTCTTTTATAGTTTTCTATTCCTTCCTGATCATTTCAAAGACTTCTGGGATAAATTCAACTTTGACGTGATTTATTACCCTTTTAATGTGTTGCTAGGCTCAGTATGCCAATATGTATT
>NW_007728203.1:270285-271518 GCF_000696425.1 Galeopterus variegatus | reverse complement strand
ACTTTGACGTGATTTATTACCCTTTTAATGTGTTGCTAGGCTCAGTATGCCAATATGTATTTTGTCTAGGAAATTTGTATTTACATTCATATGTAAGATTGACCCATAACTTTTTGGGCATAAGACTTTTGACTGTCATATTTCTTAGTAATTATACCTTTGGCAATCTGAAATAGTCTTCATTGGCCTCTGACTTTGAATTTATTTGTCTAATATTAATATTGCATTCTTTTTATATACCTTTATTTTCAAACTTATTATAACATTAATGTGTCTTTTGTAAACAGCATGTAGCTGAGTTTCTGTTTGTACCCAAGTTGGGAGTCTGTTTACTATTTTAGGGGGAATTGACTAAATAGTATTAACTATATCATGATGTCATTCCATGCTAGGTGTATTTCTTTTTATTTTATGTTGTTTCTATTACATGCTTTTTTTTAAAAGCAAGATTTATTTCATTTACCTTTTTTTTTTTACAACTTCTTTGACAATTATGCATATTGGTTATATTTTTCTGAAGATGATTTAAAATTTTAGTCATCATTTTCAATTATATATCTTTATTAATATCTAATATTAATTGATACCATCACACTACCAAAGAAAACAGGAACCCAAGCACACGTTCAGTTCCCTGCTCCCCTTCAGCTCACTGCCTCCCACCCACACGTAGGTTCTCCAAGTGAGATTTCACCACTGTCATCTTTCACGCCATTAGCTCCTGGGAGTGTGCTGGGCACCAACCCAATCTCAGGTCCAATTCACCCAATCGCACTGCTTTCTCATTTTCAGGTTTTTCTAGAATTTTCTCTCCTATTGATGGTACCATTCTTGTTTTCCACTGATCTTAAGATTTTAAAAAGTATATAACTATATATCTTTGTAGTTTCTGGGGATTTGGAGCAAGAAGGGAAGACAGGTATTAACGTGCTCCTTTGATCAACATCCTTTTTGAAGGCACTTTACTAGTTTTAAGAAATTTAAATAATTAATCCCTCTGCTTGAAAAATATGTATTAGAATCTCTATTTTGAAGATGAGGAAATTAAGGCCCAGAGACATTAACTAATTTGTTTAAAGTTATCCCTCTTGGTAAAGAGGAAAACTAGGGCTGGAAACTTGGTCTGTCTGACATGTAAGCTCGTGTTCTTTCCCTCTGACAAATGGCAGCAGATTCCTTTCTTTCTCCTCATCCTCTTTCCTCTCTCCTCTCTTGTTCTTCCTCCTCCTATCA
>NW_007728203.1:260949-269549 GCF_000696425.1 Galeopterus variegatus | reverse complement strand
ATTCCTTTCTTTCTCCTCATCCTCTTTCCTCTCTCCTCTCTTGTTCTTCCTCCTCCTATCATCATAATCACCATCATAATCATCACCATCATCACCACCATCATCATCACCATCATCACCACCATCATCATCACCATCACCACCACCATCATCACCACCATCATCACCACCATCATCATCATCATCACCACCACCATCATCATCACCATCATCACCACCATCACCACCACCATCATCATCACCATCATCACCACCATCACCACCACCATCATCACCACCATCACCACCACCATCATCATCACCATCATCACCACCATCATCATCACCATCATCACCACCATCATCATCACCATCATCACCACCATCACCACCATCACCACCACCACCATCATCATCACCATCATCATCACCACCATCATCACCACCATCATCATCATCATCACCACCACCATCATCATCACCATCATCACCATCATCATCACCACCATCATCACCACCACCATCATCATCACCATCATCACCACCATCACCATCACCATCATCATCACCATCATCATCATCACCATCACCACCATCACCGTCACCACCATCACCACCACCATCATCACAGTCATCATTATCACCATCATCATCACTATCATCATCATCATTGTCATTATTGTCATCAGGATTATTATTTTTTTTACCCTTGAGGAATCTCTGAGTCCCTTTGAGAACAGTGACCAGTTCCTATCACCTTGGCATTTCCTGTACCTACCGCATGTTCTGATGCCTATATTTGTAATTCCTTCACTTTTAGTTTCCTGTGAGTAGATTTGTGTTGTTCACTAATGTTCTCATAGTGTCCAATACATTCCAGGGACATCGTGGACATTCGGTAAGTATTTATTAAATCTGTGAATGAATCAGTGCTTTATAACGTTTATGAGTGAATGTTGCAAAGTATTATGATATAAAAATGAGAATGTAACTTAAAGGTAAAAAGCTGGATTGGAAACTATTTTTATATAAACTTAAAATATGAAAATTTAATTCCTCTAGTGAAATACCCTGGCAGGATGATTAAATGTTCTTCGTAATCATCTTTTTGTTTCACATAACAGTTAAAAACATCTTGTTCTATATTAACTACTGAGTATAATGAAGCCTCTTTCTGTGCATTTTTAAATATAAAAACCTATTGCCTGGACTCAACTTTTCTACATCATTTTCTTATCCTAAGTAATGTCTGATAACTGCATTACTACCACAACAGGAGCTGTTATCAAGAAGTTTAGATTCAAATTAAGGCAGTTCTGATGCCTTTATTAAGTAGCTCATCTAGAAAATATTCATTGAGTCTCTATAGAATACCAGATACGATGGGCAGTTCAAGGCAAAGAAATAAATATAATATAGTTCCTGTTATTGCACCTTTATATTTTATTGGTGATGAAAACGTGGCGTCCGTCATGAATGTGCAAGTCCTGCGGGGGGCAGTTCTTGGCTTGACGGAGGAGCTCTGCTTACTCAGATCTTCACAGGAAAAAGAGTTGGTATAAGACAACATTACTGGATTTCTCTCCAAGTCAGGACTTGTGCCTGGTGCACGTAATGGTGTACGACCTGCTCATTATGCAACCTCCTTCTACACCCATTAGCCCCACCTTCACTCCCACCCTTTTAATCTTTCAACAAGTGATAAAAGTTGGCTTGACCTCAGACATCCTTTACACCAGAAGAAAGGTAGAGATGATTGACTGTTATTCTAAATTATCTTGGGTCAAGGATAGTGTTTTATTCAGGTTTGTGTCCTCTGAGACAGGTAGTAAATGCTGGTTAAATGAAAAAAATCACATCCCCCACGGTGGAGTCAACTAGATTTCTCTACTGTAATGTGATTGTTTTTCCCTTTGTAATTATCTAATAGAGAGATACTTAGAGACTATGCAAATTTCTTGTTTCTCATCACACTTTCACCCACTAATTTTAGCATTCCTTGATGGCTATTGTCTGAAACAATTATTAAGGTAATGTTCGCCCAATGATGATTTTGCTAGTTTCTTTTAAATATGACTATACATTTAAAAAAATCCCACCTAATGGATTTAGCTCTTTTTAACTACATGACCTTGTGAATGTTCCTTATACTCTCCAAACTTTATTTTTCTTATCTGTAGATTGGGGATTATAATAGTAATTGACTCACAGGGAATGTCTGAAAATTAAACAATATGTGTAAAGATCTTATAATTATGTGTGATAACCAGGAAATATTCCATCAATGGTAGTTATTAGTATTATCATTTTATTTATCAATATTATTCACTCAATACTCAGGAATCTTAGAGCAAAGTTCAATTTTGGGGGATTCTGTGCATTGTCATTTCATGATACCGTCTTGAAGTAAGCAGTGAGGTTGTTCACGCAGGTGAACAATGAAAACCTATGCCTGGGAGCAGGACAATGTTCCTAAAATGGCTTAGACCCCTCTGGGAAGGGTGAGGAACTCTAGTTTATGTTGTTTCCAGATCCTCCAAGAAAACGTCTGTGGAACCTGATAGACAGATCCTTCCCGGATTTTTTTTCCTGTAAAAATGAGAAATATGCTAGAAATTAACCCTGTGAAATTACTCTTTGAGATTAGGGATTAGACCATGGGACAGATTTTCTTGTGAAATGGGGCTCCCACGGAATGCCATCATTTGGGAAGATCTTCCTGTCTGGGTTTGGAATGTACTACTGGGCAAGGTATTTATGTATACGATGGTGCATGGAGCAGCAGAAGTGAAAGTGGTGTTGTGTGTAGTTCTGCATAAGAGGCAGATACAGGATTCTTGCAAAGGCTCATCATGGAAATTTCTCTTCTAACTGATTGCTGCAAGTACATCACTTTCATTTCTGGTTAGTAAAATCCACCTTTTTCCTGGGTGCCCTTGAAGGCTGCTAGCCCGTTGGAGTGCTGCTGTCTTTAAGAGAAACAGCAAGGAAGAAGACCAGATCATGAACTGGAATACCTTGGTTTTGTTCCTGTGTCAATCGGGCAAAATGACTGTGAAAGTCCAGCCCCCTCTAATTCACCTTTGAACCTCAGAATGTAATCTTACTTGGAAAGAGAGTCTTTTCAGACATAATTAAGTTAACATGAGATCATACTGGATTAAGTTGGGCCCTAATCCAATATGATGTTGTACTTAAAAGAAAAGGGAAATTTGGACACAGAAAAGAAGGCCATGTGAAGACAGAGGCAGAGATCGGAGCGTAGCATCTACCAGCTGAGGAATGTAAAGGTTACTGGCAACACCAGAAGCTTGAGAGAGGCATGGAACAGTTTGTGTCTCAGAGTCTCCAAAAGAAATCAATCCCAATCTTGCTGCACCTTGATTTTGAACTTCTGGCCTCCAACACTATGAGAAAATACATTTCTGTTCTTTTAAACCACTAAGTTTGCAGTACTTTATTTCAACAACCCTAGGAAACGAATACAATCATAAATACCCATCACTTGGTGTCTTTGTGAGGATCAATTTGGAAACACACAAAAGCACCTCCAGAGGCATGGTAGTTGTTGGTGGTGTTTATGTGGTTTCGTGGTCACAGCCTGAATCCCGGCAGCAGAGTGTGGGTCCACATTGTGGCTCTTCTGCTCAACTGCTGGGGGACTTCTGGCAACCCACGCAGTGCTTCTGAGTCTCCAGTTCCTGATCTGTAAAACAGGAGCAACCTCTACATCCTACAGTTTTTTGGAGAATTTAATGAGATACAGTGTGTAAAGTGCCTAGCAGAAAGTAGGCACCTGATAAATTATAGCTGCTGTTATTATTGTCGTTTATGAGAAGAATCCGCTGTATTTAGTTTCCCGCTGTATTTGGTGTCCCCCTGTATTTGGTATTTGGGGCAGTTATTGGGATCACCTTACAATATTTAATGTGTACTCATGAAGTACTCTACTCTGTGTGTGCGTACCAGGAAAGTGTGTAAGTAAGTAGGCCGCTCAACCAGGGAGGAGTAAATAACATAAACAACTCCAGGGGAGAGAGCGTGGAGCTGCTGCTAGATGACCACATCAATCTGCACTGCATGATGAAAAATGCATGCTCCCGACCAGATGGGCAATACTCTCCCCTTATTAAGAATAGATCTAAGTGAAACTCTGCTACACTCTCAAGATTGGAAAGGGCTGACTCCAAAGTTGATTTAACCAAGAAGTGGGAGTGGGAGCCAGATGCAGTGTGACTTATGTTCCCTTTTGAGACATAAGGGGGTGCAAGTTTTAGTGGGTGTGTATAGTGCCTATGTGTGGGGACTTCAAAAAGTTCGTGGAAGAATAGGATTAAAAGATAATACAAATCTTTCCGTGAAGTTTTTGAAGTACCCTCGTGTTTGAACCCAGTAGTGCTGAACTTATGTGCTCTCAAAATCCAGCAAATGCTGTTTCCTTCCAAATGAACAAAACCTACTCCTTGGATGACCCTGTTGAAGCCTGCAGGATACACTTTTGTGAGCATCCACAGAGAGATTTGGGCTTTTAAAACAGAAATTTAAGTGGGGGAGGCTCTGCTTTCTAATCAGGTACATCAAACACAGTCAAAAATCCCACCTAAAGTTCTTTTTGAAAAATCAATAAACGGTTCGTGATCAAAGTGTTTGAATTTTCCAGTTTCCCCAAATAACACCATTCTTGATGATACATTAAAAGAGGACTGTATGTAAAGGAATAAGGACACTTCTTTATTTGGTTTTCAGCACACTGTGGTGGTAAGCTCACAAGTCTTTTGAATGCATCCTCTCTTTCTTCTTTTATCCTAAAGAAAAGAAACTTTTAATCTACCATCATGACCATACTATGTTTACAAATGCAATTATAAATTATAATTTTATTTATTCATTCAACAAATGTTTCCTGTGTACCTACTATGTGCCAGGCACTGCTCAAGACATGAGGGCATGGCAGGGAACAAGATGCACAAATTCGTGCCTCCATGGGCTGACCTGCTAGTGGGTGGATATGAGCATTAAATAAGATCAACGGTTAACATAGACAGTGTGCTACGTGGTGGTCAGGGCTATGGAAAAAGTAAAGTAATGAAGGAGGATAGAGCATGTCAGGGTCACAGGCTGGAATTTGGGACAGCACTTCCAGGAGAGGCCTCATGGAAAAGGTGGCATTCAAGCAGAGAGTTTAAGGAGGAAAGGGAATAAGCCAGGGGGATGTCAGAGGTTAGAGCTTTCCAGGCTGAGGAAACAGCATGTGCAAAGCCCCAAGATAGGGTGAACCTGGTGTGGAAAGGATCGGTGGGGACTAGAACAGAATCAGCAAAGAGGAATGTAGGAGATGAGGCCACAGAGTGAGCGGGGCAGGACTGCAGGGGACCTGTGGGCCCCATAAGGATGTCAGCATTTACCCTGAGTCAGGTGGAAAGGGTTGGAGCAGAGGAGCGCTGGGAAGTGGCTGAGGTGTTTATAGGATTGCCCTGGCTGCCGTGTGGCCGTGAACTGGGGAGTGGGGAGGAGCAGAAGCGGGAGACTGAGGAGCAGACAGAGGGAGCCCAGACCAGCGGGTGGCAGGGAAGTGAGCAAGTTGGAGTCTAGGTCATTCAGTCATAAACATAATTATATATTACACATCATAATTAATTTTAATATATAACTTATAGGTATAATTATAATTTATATATCTATTTTCCAGTTTATTAATTTTTTTTTCTTAACTGACACATAATATTTCTATGTATACTTCTTTTAACCGACTGCTGAGGATTCTGCAGCACTCTTCACCTGTGGGATGCTGATGGCGTTGGTCACTGTATTAGTTCCCTGTTGCTGCTGTGACAGAGGACCACAAACTCAGTGGTAATTCAAATACCACAAAAGCACTGTCTCACAGTCTGGAAGCCAGGAATCTGAAGCGTGTTTCGCTGGGCCACCAGCAGCCTTCCACCCCCACCTCCACCGAAACTGCCCTTATCACGGGCCGCAGGGTCCCTGCATGCCAAACCCAATGTCTGTCTGTCTTCACTCTTCCTGTCCGTTCAGATCAGCAGTCTGTGACTCGGATAAGAATGTTCTTGAACTCAAACGCTGTTTCCTCTTTGCTTCCAGGAAACCACACTCTGTCTTTCCTCCCACCTGAGCAGCTATGCTCTCAGGGGACTTGGCTAGGTCCTGCCCGTCCCCTGAGCCAGTGAATGTTGGAACTCCCAAAGCTCAGTCCCAGACTTCTCATTTCCAACTCCACCTGTCCTCTGGGTGGTCCCATCTCTTCATGTGGCTTCAGTTGCCATCTCTTTGATAACAACTCTGGATTGGTGCCATCAGCCTGAACCTCTGGCCTAAACCCCAGTCTCATCTATGCAGCTGGCTCCTGGACATCTGCACATGGAGGTCTACTAGGCATGAGCAACATTGATCAGGATGAATACAGCAGGTAAAAAAAGACCACCAGTGTGGGCAAGGCTTTCTAGGAGCTTTGCTGAAAGGGGAAGAGAAAAATAGGACAGCAGCAGGAGAGGAGAACAGGGTCCAAGGAGGTTTATTTTTTATTTTATTTTAAGATTTGATGAGAGCAGATGTGTGGGCTATTGGGAAAGATTGGGGAGAAAACGAAAGATGGATGAATCAGCAGAGAGAGAGAACGGTGGGAGGGGGGTCCTTGAGTAGGTGAAAGAGCTTCGAGTCCAGGGTGTAAGTGGAAGTGTTAGCTGTTTCTTGGATTGTCAAGAAAGAAAAGGGAAAAATGACTCCTATTAGCCAGATGCCCTGGAGGTTGCTCCAAAGGCAACACCATCTGCAGCTCATGGAGAGGGGTGGAGCTTCTAATTATCTGTTGATTTAAAAAATAGTGATGCTGCTGTATCATCCCTGATTACCAGAGTGTTTGAAAAGACACACTGGACTGGATGAGTCTTCTGGGAATAGGTGCTTGGTGGTCTCTTCTGGGCCCACGGAACTACCACAAGTCCCCTGTGTATCCTCTGGCCCTCATTTTTGCAATCACACTTTTGTCTCCTAATCCAGGAGGAGTAAGAAGGGTGTCAGGGACTAGGAGGAGTCTTTTCCCAAGCCCTTGTGTCTCACCATTTCTGCCATGCGTTCATGGCCGGGTTCTTGGCCAGGTTCACTAGAGATCCAGGTTGACACCCCTATCCCCTTTCACTAGTAAGTCAGACTCCTGCTAGAATCAAGGGGAAAAGCCAGAATCCATTGACTCTACCACTAGAGGTTCCTCTGGAAATATGGATCTACCTGAGAACTCCTCAGTCACCCAGGTGGGACAATGCCAGGTAATCTCTGCAAGCTTTGTTAACAGCTCCTCTTGGTAGACTTCATTGGAACAGTGGTGATCTGTTTTCTTCTCTCTTTGAAAAGGAAGACCATGTACATTCCCTTTGCATGATCCCAGATTTTACAAAGGAGCTCTTTTTTTTTTTAAAGAAGATGACCAGTAAGGGGATCTTAACCCTTGACTTGGTGTTGTCAGCACCACGCTCTCCCAAGTGAGCTAACCGGCCATCCCTATATAGGGATCTGAACCTATGGCCTTGGTGTTATTAGCACCACACTCTCCCCAGTGAGCCATGGGCTGGCCCTAAGCTCTTTTTTATTTTTAAATTCTCATTCCCAGCCACTTCCTACATCATCTATGGAACATAATCGGTATGGGGAGAATGATTTAGTGCAGATGAAATATAAAATATGTCCAGACTACTGGGACAGACTGGAAGAATCCTAAGATCCTGATAGTTCTTTCCATTTGGGTATGAAGGAGGCTTGCAAGGTAGAGACTTGTCATTTTGCCACCATCCAGGCACTGATTTTGATTCATGAGATATTTTAAGAGGAGGATGTTACCTGCCTGCATGTTTAAGAGGTGGATGTTACCTGACCAAACAGAAAAAGCTCATCTCCTTTATGACCATGTTTCTACAGCTTCCTGCACCTGCCTCTGTTTAGATTTCTGCAGAGCATAATAGGTGCTGATCTCCTGGTGCTGGGCCTGCTGGCCTTTCCAGTGGTTAAGAGTCAACAGCACGGAGTGTTCTCTCTGTGACAGCGCTGAGGGGTCCTCACACCTTCCTCCTCCTCTTTGTGGCTTGGTGCCCCTTTCTGCCTCTTCTCTGACTCATTTCTCACCCTTTCTTCTTTTTGTAGGAATACTGCATCTTTCTGTGCTTCCCAGTGTCTAGCAGCTTCTGGGAATCTGCAGCTGAGTTGAATTCAGGTTGGAATGCTTTACTCTCTTCTAGACACTANTCTGGGAATCTGCAGCTGAGTTGAATTCAGGTTGGAATGCTTTACTCTCTTCTAGACACTATAGCTAGAAAGATGTGCAGGGACAAAAGAAGAAAGACGCTTACCTGAAAAGAAGCGGGGATCCCTAAATTAAACAACAACAACAACAGCAACAACAAACAACAAAATCCGGCTGGAGTGGGGAGGCTGTAAAGAAGTGCATGTGTTCTTCTCATTTTGGAAACTTGAAAACATTTTATGAGCAAAGTTAATGGATGATGCAAAATGTTTAATAAATAATAAAGTTGGGCCATATGCTTTTTCCAAAGAGAGAGGAGAGAAAGAAGCAGCACAGGGTGGTGGGGAGGGATGGGGCCGGGGGGTGGGGT
>NW_007728203.1:257364-259023 GCF_000696425.1 Galeopterus variegatus | reverse complement strand
GTAGTAATTTATTCACCCTCCAGCTCATCTTTTGTTGCAGAAACATGCAACAAAGTCACCGGGGATTTCCAAATGCATCATGTCATCTAATCCTCAAAATAACCTTTTAAGGTTGGTACTTTTGTATTTTCCCATTTTACAGCTACAAGGAGGGGAATAACTTGCCTAAGGCCCCACAGCTAGTATTGGAAATGCCCCAATTTATATTCATAGCATTTATTCATTCTTATTTATTTCATTCACAGATTGTGTTTCTAGTTATACTGCTATTCCCAAAGCTGTTAATATATTGATTTAAATAAAGGGTTCTTCCTTTAGTAAATGAAGCCACGTAAATTTTACATTTGTACTTGATGTTAACAGCTCTTGCCCTGTACACCAGGAAACCAGGCTCATCAAATATGCTCATGTGATAGTACTTCTCATCAAGACAAAACACCTTAAATAAATAAATTGTCTTGAGACTAGAAATACATGCAGTACGGTAGTTAATTGTTCTCTCCTACTGTGGGCTTTAGCCAGAATGATTACATGCATGCNCTCCTAAGTAAGAACACATACAGCTCATCCTTGGGACGAGTTCATAATGCGAGATTTCTCTATATGTTTCTGGGTGGCTGGTCCCAATTTGTACAAATTCCCCACCCATAAAATCCATTACTTATGCTTTCTCCTCTACAGGGGAAACAGAGACCATCAAGCCAAAATGTCCCTCAATTTCCCAGCCTGTGGTTTTAAACAAATCTATAATTGTACCCATCTCTTCTTTGGAAACAGACAAAATCCTTCTTCTTTCCCCAAATCATCCCCTCCACTGCACTCTTGATATCTATGCCCTTTTCTTCATTCATGCAGCCCCTGCTTCCCCTCGGGAGCCAACACGCCCCCCTCTTCCCCTCTGCCCCTACTTCGCATAGCCCCTTCCTTCCATCTCACTTCAACCAGAGCAGCTCAAATGCCCCTTCCCTCTTTCCCTCTGCAACCCATCAGGAGCCTGGCTTCTACCCACAATGTTCTCTAGTGAGACTGATGTTGTGAAGGTGACCTTGGGCCTTCCATGATCAAACATCATGTCTAACTTCAGTTCCCATTGTGTCTGATTTCCCAGGAGCTCCCAACACTGTTGGCCTTGACTCTTGAAATTCTTCCTTTGCTGGGTTTTTGGGAGATTCTCCTTCTGTCAATGTGCCTGCTCCTTCTCCATCCCCTGTCCCCAGATGTTGTCCTGAGTCTCACTCTTGGCCATCCCTCTGGCCCTTCACAGGGCATTCCTGAGGATCACATCCATCCCATAGTTTCTGCAACACACTGAACTCTAACTCTGTTCCCCACTGTCAACTTTCTCCTGAGCCGATGGCTCATTTCCCAGATTCCTTCTGAACATATCTCCTGAATAGTTTACAAATCTGAAATTAAATTCGCCATTGTCCCATGTCTCAAGCCTGTTGCTTCTCCTGGCATTCTTGATACCAATGACTTCCTCCCACCTCCCCAGTCCTAACCCCTGTCCACCTGGATGTCATCTTTCTCTCTTAGCTCTTGGATCTGGATTATCCTCTTGCCTGGGCCATTGCAGCAGGCCCTAATCTGTCTCTACAGTAGTAATTTATTCACCCTCCAGCTCATCTTTTGTTGCAGAAACATGCAACAAAGTCACCG
>NW_007728203.1:254828-255739 GCF_000696425.1 Galeopterus variegatus | reverse complement strand
TTTTTTTAGTTGATAGATCCCTCCTTTATCCTTTTTTCTCTTTTCTGTGTAATTTATATGTTGAAGAAACTAGGCTGCTTGACATGCTGAGACCCCACGGTGGGGATTTTCCTGGAAGCATTTCTCACATGCACATGCCTTTTCCTCTGTTCTTTATAGTTTCTGTAAATTGGGAGTTGGATATGTAGACTCAATCAGATTCAAACTCAATATTTTTTTTTTTGGTAAGGCTACTTCATAGGTGGTGTGGTGTTTATCCACCAGGAGGCATGTGATAATTTGTCATCTCCCTTTCTTTATGATGCTAGCAGTATGCATGCTCAATGCTTAGACACATCATTTTATTAGAAGTGGCAAAATGCTGATGTTGTAATTCTATCATTTTTCTTTATTGGCTGCGGAAATTTAATAAAAACGCCATATCCTTCATCTTTTATTTGGTTACCTAGTGACACGGTACATATAGGAAAGTTTGTCCAGTATTGTTCTTTCTTTTTTGTTACCAANAGTACGGTAGTTAATTGTTCTCTCCTACTGTGGGCTTTAGCCAGAATGATTACATGCATGCGCATGTGAGCACGTGCACACACACACATGCTCATACGCACATGCACACATTTGCACACACACGCTTATACACACGCACACAGGTGCACACAGTGCATACACAAACACTGCATACAAATACATACACGTACACTCATACACACACACATCACACACACCCCTTGCCTTTCACCACTTCATAATTGACAGCTCTATACTACATTACTTAGATTTCTTTTTTCATCATCTTCATTTGCAAAATTTTCTATTTTTAAATACATTCCAAGGGCATCATCTAACGGTACGCAATAGGGAATCAAGCTTTCAAAACAAGCACAGCTCTAAAGTTCATGGAATAAATTTGA
>NW_007728203.1:251148-253296 GCF_000696425.1 Galeopterus variegatus | reverse complement strand
CTAGTGACACGGTACATATAGGAAAGTTTGTCCAGTATTGTTCTTTCTTTTTTGTTACCAATTTTGAAAATAAATAATGAGTGAGTTCAACATTCAAAGGCAATCAATTCCATTTTTATAGCATCATTAGGAACTCATGGATTTAAATATGTTTAATGTGTTTTTATTCTTTATAGTTATTGTTCGTACTAGCACTCAAATTCTCTCATCTTTAGTTAGTGGTAGCCTCTTCAGGTTGGCTCTTGAGATTTTTTTCCCTTGACTTTAGAGCTCTTTTATAACTGCTTGCTGTATAGCATGACTGGATATCCCAGGCTCATCCCCCCCTACTTCTCTTAACCCAGATTTGGAATCAGCAACCAGCCATTTCTTTTTTTAAAAAAAAGCCTGTTTTGTTTATTTGTTTGTTTCTTTGCTTGTTTTCATTTGCTCATTTAAGTTGGAAATTGCATTTCAAAATCACAACCTGAATGCAAGCAATGCCTGTTTCTTTTAGTCTGTCATGAATTCTCAGCCTTTTTAGTGGACACAACTAAGAGATATGTTTCCATATCTTGATCTGCAAAGAGAAATATCTCAGGCTCATACTGCTCCTTCTAGTTCAAATTTAGAACCACAGGTTTTTTAACTTCACATTTTCTATTTTACTTTGGTTTTGCTTATCTTCCACAGTAACAATTCTGGTTCTCAAGGATATAAAGAATGATAAAATCCTAGATAAAATAGTATCATATAATTATTAATCTGTGTTATTTCACATCACACTTACAATCATATCAGAATAACAATACTGTTACTACCTCCACTGAAAATAGTAAAAGAAAAACCACTTTTTCATACGCTTTCCCATCATTTTTTAATAGTTGTTCTCTATTTACTTTGTCAGAGCACTTAGTGATTACATACTATACTTTCCTTCTCCTGGCACCNATAATTATTAATCTGTGTTATTTCACATCACACTTACAATCATATCAGGATAACAATACTGTTACTACCTCCACTGAAAATAGTAAAAGAAAAACCACTTTTTCATACGCTTTCCCATCATTTTTTAATAGTTGTTCTCTATTTACTTTGTCAGAGCACTTAGTGATTACATACTATACTTTCCTTCTCCTGGCACCCGATTAGGCTTATCTACAGATAGATGCATATTTAGGGCTTACCACCAGTTCTTATGTTGACAGCCCTCAGGTCAGTTTGTCTGAAGCTCGTTATATTATTGATTCCCAGGAAGGGCTGTTGGGAGCAAAATTCCCAGAGTTCTTATGGGTTGGTAACATCTTAATGGCAATCTTTCCTCCTGAAAGTCAGTTGGGCTGGATATAAAATCTTCTACCAGGTTCTTGACTCTGCCACAGGAAAGAATTCAAGAGCAGAGTTGAAGTAGAAAGAAGAAACAGATTTTATGTAAAGAATAAGTACAGACTTCACAGGGAAAGTGTGGCCTAGCTCCAGAGACTAAGCAGCAGCTGCACCATGTATGAACTTACAGAAAATCATGTTCAGTGAAATAAGCCAGGCACAGAAAGAGAAATACCAAATGTCCTCACCCATAAGTGGGAGCCAAGAAATAAACAAATAGATTGAAAAAAAAGAAAGAAAGATACAACAATCACAATAATACAAAGAACTTTCCAAAGGAGAGAACAATACTGAGGTTACCAGAGGTGGGAAAGGGAGAGGAGGAAAGGAGATAAGGGAGGAATTGGTAAAGGGCCACAGAAAACAATTGCATTGTATAATACTGAATATACTAATTATCCTGATTTAAGCATCACATATTGCACACAGGTAATGATATTCAACTCTGTACCCTGCAGATATGTACAATCAGCTGTGTTACAATAAAAAAAAATCCAAAATAAAAAAGAAATACACATTTTACAGACAGTGCAGGCTGGTTCCAGAGTGAATAGCAGTCTGCTGAAGGCAAGTTTAACACAAAAAGTAAAGTATACACACCTCATGGGTGAAATGTGGGCTGGCTCCAGAAACAGCAGTAGCCCTGCCATCTTCCTGGATTCAACTTTTATAGCTTGGCTATTTGTGCATATTCATGTTATCTAACGAATATTCAACTGGGGGGGGGTGGTTCCCACTTATGTAAAAGGTTTTCACATGCTCAATTGGTCTCCTTTAGAG
>NW_007728203.1:234182-250658 GCF_000696425.1 Galeopterus variegatus | reverse complement strand
GGGGGGGGTGGTTCCCACTTATGTAAAAGGTTTTCACATGCTCAATTGGTCTCCTTTAGAGTGTGCTAATTGGTCAAATTCCAGCACATGCACAAAATACACTTAAAATATTCTAGTTGCTCTCCAGGCTTCCAGTGAGAAGTCATTCAGTGGATAAACTCCTTTCTATTGAGCATGCTCAGCCACTGGAATTATATAAGTCTGCCTCCTGTGGTATCAATCTCTACATGTTGGCGCTGAAAATAGGTGCAACAAGCTATAATAGCTCAGGGCTCAGAGGAGGGGCTTGAGTCCTAGGGCAGTGGTTTGAGACTCGGGGGAGTGGCCTGAAACCTGGTTCCAGAGGGACCAAGCACCTCCTGTCTCAACGATTTGACTTTCTTTCTTTTGTAAGTGACTTCACATTTTTTATTGTATTCCCCAAATATTTTATCCTTTTTATAAAAAAAAATTTATACTTTTACTAGAATATTTCTTATTGTTAGTCGTTCTGTGTCAAATTTCTTAGGTATGTGATGTGTCCTTTTAATATATAGCTTCAATTAATTTTTCATATCAGAAGAGTTTTTATTGAATTATACTTTTAGTGTTTATTCCCTTCCATTGCTTGGATTTTCTTCTTTGGGGACTTTAGTTTTATGTTTATTACATCTGCTTTGCCTGTCTTCTAAATTTGTCACTTTCTCTAAAATCTTTTTTAAAATTTATTCTTTCATTTCCTTTTGATTTGCAAAAATGTCCTCCTATTTAACTTCTATATCTATTAAGGCATTCTGTTGTATTTATTCACTCCTGTGTTTCTCCTAGTACACTTTTCATTACTAAAATAAAATAGCTTTTTATTAATAACTCTTTCTTGCATTTCTATAATCTCATTTCTGAGTTTTTCTAAGTTATAGTTTTCTTCTTTATCCTGTATTATGTTTTCAAAAAGAGCAACATTATCTTCTGATCTATGGGTGTATTTCCTGGTGTGCTTTTACTCTCTGTTGTGATACTTTCCTTATCTTATTTTTTGTTTTTGTTTGTTTGCTTGTTTTTTGGCAGCTGAAAGTTTCTGGGATCTGAACCCTTGACTTTGGTGTTACAAGTCTGTCTTATTTTATATTAACTATGTACGGGATTTAATCTCAGTCCCTTCTGCTGCTCATTTCCATGTAGAGTTGGTTTCCTTAAAATTCGGCAAGGAGGCATGTTTCTGAGCTCCTCTTCTGATCTCCAAGTTACAGAGTTCCCTCTTCTGTTTTTTCATGCTGTGCTTAAATATACGGCAGCCTATTTTCTGAAATTATGCATCTCTTGTTCCTCAACCTGCTTTTATCTGTTCCCGTGTCCCCAGTTTAGATCCCATTTCCAGCTGTTTCTTCTCAGCATAAAGCTTTGTCCTGGAAGGAAGTTCTGGCTGGTGAGTTTGATAGTCCACAGGGCCCAGTTGCCTGCCCCTTCAGACCTTTCTCAGGCCCTTGGAACTCACCTACTCTTGGCGTAAAATCCCTCTGAGTTTTAGCTCCTTTCTCAACTGGTCAGCACTCTAAGCTTTCCAGAGAATACCTGTTGGTTCTTTCGAGACTCTCAAGCTCAGGAGGTGCCCTGCTGCTTTCTCTGCTTTCACCTACAGTTGCTGATCCCACACGTGTGTGGTGGCTTTGGATGATTTTTTCTCTTCCAAGTGTATCTCCCATATGTAGTTGATGTTCCTAGGGATATTCTGTCATTAGCTTTGCTGTAGATTCTTGTCATGAGTCTTCAGTTTTCCTATTTTCTCCGTAAATTTTTATGGGGCACTTTCAAGAGTTAACAACAATGCTACTGCCACTGCCAACTTCCCGGAATTTTGATGAAGTGTGAGTTTCAACTTCTATTGACAACACTTTAAAATAGAATCGCAATAGCAAAATCATTCCAGAGGTTTGATCTAAGATTCGCTTTTCTTAGGCTTTAAGGGTGAATTTCTCTAGTTTCAAAGCTTCCCAGGCGCTTCTTCCCTTTTTTGCTGATCCATCATTCAACAAACATTTATTAAATGTCTCCCATGTATTGGTGTTTTAAAGATAAACAAGACACTACTCCCAACGATCTCACATTCTAGGAGGGAAAGCAGACTGGAAAACAGAAACACAAAATGAAACATAGTAAGTCATATAAAAGAAATGTCCACGAAGTGCTAAGAAACCAGGGCAGGGTTTAACTAAGAGGATTGCGGACAGCTTCCAAGAGGACCAGAACCTAACGGATGATTGGCCTTCACCAGGGGGAGAAAAGCATTGAAGGGGGAGAAATCTGATCGGTATTCACTGTACCCCTGACCATCAGGGTTTTACAGGTGTCAGGTATATTTTCTTTCCAGAAGAAAGAGTGATGTTCTTCTCAGCTGGGCCTTGCTGAGCCGGCTTCTCCTCACGATCCACTAGCTCGGTGGTTCTCAGAACGTGCTCCCCAGACCAGCGGCATCGGCATCATCCGGGAAATTGGGTCCCACCCAGACCTTCTGAATCAGAGATGCTGGGGACAGGGCCAGCAATCTGATGCATGCTAATACTTGAGATCCACTGTCCTAGATCATTTTCATTGCCCTTCTCAAGATCTCCTCCTTGACTTTCTTCTTTTTTGAGGCTTAGCAACAAATTCCCTGGGTAGAGATTCACTGAGTGTTTGCATGAGAAGATATTTTGTGATCATGTGAATCTTTATGTTGCCTACTGATCTACACAGGCTTAAACAGTCCATTTTGCAATAATTACCATGTTTTGATTAAAAACAACTGTGATACTACCGGAATTACCATGTTTTGATTGCAAACAACTGTGATACTACCACTACTAATAATGTTTGTTATTACTGAATGTTTACTATGGCCCAGGCACTCTGGTATAGACATCATATGTATTATTTCAATAATTACCATGTTTTGATTAAAAACAACTGTGATACTACCACTACTAATAATGTTTATTATTACTGAATGTTTACTATGGCCCAGGCACTCTGGTATAGACATCATATGTATTATTTCATCTAATTCTCACAATAAAGCTATGAGGAAGGAAGTATATGATTCTGATTTTGCCAGTGATAAAACTGAGGTTCAGGACAGGTTTATTTTAAAGTAAGTCACAGTTGCATAACCGGAACCAGAATTTGAAGCTGGAGCTACTTAATATCAGAAACTGCTCTTATCTTATTCCTTTATTGAACAGACATTTATTGACACCCACTTCTTTGCTGTGTGCGGGGGATGCCAAGGTGATAAAAGCAGATACATTCCAAGAGCTGAAAGTCTGGGGGACAGGTAGAAAAAGGTTAAATACATACATTTAGTCTGTAACTGTGAAGAGCGTAATAAAAAAAGAAACATGTTTTCATGGGTTCTTCGAGAGAGTCTATCAGAGGTGTGTCTTTTAATGGGGAAGTTAAGGAAGGCCACTTGGAGGAAGTGGTATTTTAGTAGAGAGGATGAGTAGGCATTATCTAGGCAAAGAAAGACTTCCAGCAAAGTGTTCGAGGTTGCTGTTATGAAAAAGGAATAGTTAGAAAATTAAAAATTTCTGAAATAAAAATTTAAACAATAAAGCTGGAAGGAAAAAAAAAAAAGGAAATACCAAGAATGTAGAACAAAAAGGCCACGAGATGGAAAATAGGAACTGGGCCCTGGAGCTGTTCTTTCTCTGCCCAGAGTTATGAGTCCTTCTCAATAGGCTGGGTCACACTCTGGGGTTCTGCAGGGAATAACATTAATGGCAGCATTGATCATTACACTGTTAACGGTCTTTGTGGACTTTTCCATTTTTAGCATTTCCTGCTAAATAAAGTGTGGCAAATTTTACATAGCCAAGTATCAGTGTGACAAACCTTGGTGGTATAGGAGGATTGAGATAACAGGGAGCAGAGGCAGTGAGTAAAATACAGGAGATTCCCTCGCCCTGAAGACGGCAGGGGAAGATTGACCGTCTGAAGTCAATATACCAGGAGATAGAGGTTATGGGCATGATTCCACGTTATAAGGGCAGTGCAGAGGGAATAAACATAAAGGTTAAAACAGCAACACCAGGAATAATCTTGGGGTGACAATGGGGAGGTGTCAGGCTTTTTAAAATCATTGAATTCCTCGTCTCCTATGACAGGGAGCAAATTGACAAATGCGTTTCTGGATCTATGAACTTCAGCAGTACAGGTATATGTTTTTTAGAAAATAGCCTCAATTGCCAGAATAACTAAAACTAAAAGTTATTAAAATATCTAAATCTGGGTATCCGTTCTAGGGTGGTGGTTATAGAAAAAGGATATTGATAGGAAAAGCTTGATTTTCCTTTAGCATTACTCTATGCTGTTTGATTTTTTAAAAATTTGAATTAAAATACATATAATATAAAATTTACCATTTTAACCCTTTATAACTGTGTAGTTCAGTGGCATTAAGTACATTCACATTGTGCAGCAATTACCACAAGCCATGCACAGAACTGTTTTCACATTGTAAAACTGAAAATCTGTATCTATTAAAAACTCTTTATGGCCCCCTCCCACCAGGTCCTGGCACCCACCATTCTACTTTCCATCTCTGCAAACTTGACTATGATAGGGAGCTGCTCATATGAATGGAATCATACAGTATTTGTCTTTTTGTGACTGGCTTATTCCACTAAGCATAATGTTCTCGGGGTTCATCTGTGTGTCAGAATTTCCTTCCTTTCTAAGGGTGAATAATATTCCATTGTATGGACATACCACAGTTTGCTTATCCTTCATCTGTCAATAGATGCTTGGGTTGCTTCCTGACTTTTGGCTATTGCAAATAAAACTGGTATAAACATGGGTGTATAATAGTTCTTTGAGTCTCTGTTTTCAGTTCTTTTGGGTATGTACATGGAAGTGGAATTGCTGGATCATATGGTAACTCTATGTTTTGAGGAACTACCATACTGTCTTCCATAGTGACTGCACCATTTTACATTCCCACCAACAGTGAGCCATGCTTTCTAATTTCTCACATTTATGCCAACACTTGTTATTTTATATATTTTTTCTCTTCTTTTCTTTTTGATAGTAGCTATCCTGATGAATGTGAGATAGTCTGAAATTTTTTAAACCATGAGCACATATGACTTTTACAACAACTACAACAGAAGCCCAGTCATTATGTAGCAAATGGATGAGATGTCTTCACAGAGAGAAAGGAGACCAATTAGAACCTGTTCCTAAATTTGTGTGACAGTAATGGCATCTTTATGATGGTTGTGGCTGTGGAGACCAAAGTAGATTTCGCAGGACATGACATGAAAACCATCTGGATAGAGGCGCTTTACTGAAACAAGAGAGACTCTAGGGAGAGCAGGGAAAATGAAGACTGTGGGACATTTAAACTGCAGATGGCTTGAGACAGCCACATGGACATGTCACTTTGGCCTTGGAATGGGGAAGCTCTGAGGAGAGCCCTGGGGAAAGGCATGAAGTTGTCAACATATAAATATGATATAAAGCCACAGGAATGGACGATGACCCTTGGGAGTAATATTGACTCAGAAGAGAGGAGGGACTGGACAAGACCCAGAGAGCTCTAACACTTAGAGTTCAGAGAGGCGAAGCCAATAAAAGAGAGAGCAGCAGTATAGAAGGAGACAAGAGAGAATGGTATAGTGGAGGGTGTGGTCAGTTGTGTGAAGTGCTCTGAGAACCTGGATGGAACCTGAAGGTGCCCTATTGTTTGGAAGTGTGAGGTCATTGATAATCTTCAGCAGTGACAATGTTGGTGGAGACAGGAACCAGGTTGGCGAACAGAGGAGGAAATGGTGGCCGAGTGAATGCTATACCTGTGGGCCTGGCCTTCAAGGAACATGCTCAGGAAAGGCAATGAGTTTCCCTCCCATGGCTCCTGTCTCTGCTGCCCTCAGGCACTCAGCGTGCTCCACACATGTTCTAGGCACTGGGAGTGGAACTGGAGAGAGATAATGGGGTTAGGACAGGCTTTTTAAGAGATCAGAGATCGAGACCAGTTAACATGGTGGAGTAGTCAGTTACAGGTGTCACTCTCTCCCTCAGAGTAACCAATTTGCAGCTTTTGAGGAGCAGCGACAGAGGACCCAAAAGCTGTGCTGGAATGGACAGGAGCCACCCACCATGGGACCCTAGTTCAGGGTGCTCCCCATTTCGTAGACAGAATTTAGAGCTTCTGGGACCAAACAACCTGAGCCTGCAAGCTTAAGAATACAGCTGGGGTGGGACTTTTGGCCCACGCCATCCTGTCTCTGTGAGTGACCTGAGAGGATCTGGGCTCCCAAGCCCCGAGCCAGATGAGCCAGTAAAGGCAGGCAGGACAGGACTTCTGGCCCAGGCTGTCTGTCTCTGTGAGTGACTTGAGAGGATCTGGACACCCGCATCCCCAACCAGCTAGTGAAGGCAGGTGGGGTGGGACTTCCAGTCCAGGCTAGTTTCTGTTGTCCAGAAGCAGCAGTCCCTTCAGGATCCAAGCCACACATCAGGGTGAAATGAGTGAACTGTGATACCTCCGGCCACAATGACAAAACACGAAAGGAAAGAAACAAGAAATATGAAAAATCAAGACAGTACATCACCACCAAAGGAAATTAATAAATTTCAAGCGCTAGATCCTATAGAACACGAGGTCTTTGCAATGACAGACAAGGAATTTAGAGTAAGTACTCTAAGGAAACTAAATGAGATACTAGAAAACTCAGTGAAACAACACAATGAAATGAGAAAAAACATACAGGATCTGAAAGAAGAAATGTAAAAAGAAATCAACACCTTGAAAAAGAATGTAGCTTGTGGAGCAGAAAGATTCATTTAATGAAATAAAAAACACAACAGAGAGTTTAACCAGCAGATTTGAACAAGCAGAAGAGAGAATTTCTGACCTTGAAGACAAGCTGTTTGAATTATCACAGGCACACCAGAAGAAAGAAAAAAAGAATCTAAAAAATTGAAGAAAATTTAAGAGAGACAAGTGACAACCCTAAGCACTCAAATATCTAAATCATGGGTATTCCAGAAGGGGAGTAAAAAGGAAATGGCGTTGAAAACATATTCAATGAGATAATAGCAGAAAACTTCCCAAGTATAGGGAAAGTCACAGATCCCCAGATTCAGGAAGCCCAAAGATCACCAAACACATTCACCCCAAAAAGGTCCTCTCCAAGACATTTTATAGTCAAACTGACAAAATTCAAAGACAAAGAGAGAATCTTAAATGGTGCAAGAGAGAAGCAGCAAGTCACCTATAAGGGAGCCCCAATCAGAATAACACCAAATTTTTCATCAGAAACTCTAAAAGCTAGAAAAGAATGGGTTGATATATTCAAAACACTAAAGGACAAAAATTGCCAGCCAAAAATACATCACCCAGCAAGGCTATCCTTCTGAAACGAAGGACAAGTAGTATATTTCTCAGACAAACAAAAGCTATGGGAGTTCACTACCACACAACCAGCCCTACAAAAAATTCTCAGGGAAGTACTGGGTTTGATACCACAAAAACAACCATCACTACTGTGAATAAACAGGAAAGAACAATACTACCAGCAAAATAAAATGCTAACAAAAGAGGAAAAAAATAGTTTATCCAACACCCAAAGAAACCAACAAATACAGAAGACAAACAGAAAATTTGAAAGAAAGGAACAAAAGATACTTAAGACATCTAAACAAAAATCAGTATATTGCTAGGAGTATATCAACACCAACACCTTTCAATAATAACTCTGAATGTAAATGGACTAAATTCCCCATTCACAAGACACAGACTGACTGACTGGATTAAAAAGATGGACCCAACAATATGCTGTCTCCAAGAGACTCACCTGACCTGTAAAGACACACATACACTAAGAGTGAATGGATAGAAAAAGATATATCATGCAAGTAGAAATGAAAAACAAGCTGGAGTAGCTATTCTTATATCAGGTAAAATAGACTTTAAAGCAAAAACCATTAAAAGAGATAAAGATAGCCAATATATAATGATAAAAGGATCTATCCATCAAGAAAACATAACAATCATACATATACATGCACCTAATGTTGGAGCAGCCAGATTTACAAAACAAAAACTATTAGATCTAAAGAAAGAAATAGACAATAACACCATAATAATGGGGGACCTGAACACCCCACTCTCATCATAGGACAGATCATCTAGGCAAAATATCAACAGAGAAACACAAAATCCAAACAATACTTTAGACCAATTGGATTTGACAGGTAACTACAGAACATTCCACCCAACAACCTCAGAATATTCATTCTTCTCATCAGCACATGGAACATTCTCCAGTATAGACACACATGTTAGGTCACAAAGCAAGTCTTAACAAATTCAAAAAAATTGGAATTATCCCATGTATTTTTTCTGATCACAATGGATTAAAATTAGAAATCAATAATAAACAAAATACTGAAAGCTATACGAACTCATGGAAATTAAACAACATTCTACTGAATGACATGTGGGTCTGAGAAGTAATTAAACAGGAAATAAAAAAATTTCTTGAAACTAATGAAAATAATGACACATCATACCAAAACCTGTGGAATACTGCAAAAGCAGTTTTAAGGGGGAAATTTATTGCATTAAATGCTTCCTTCAGAAGGATGGAAAGATGGTAAATAAATAACCTAACACTTCACCTTAAAGATCTAGAAAAACAAGAATGATCCAAACCTAAAGTTAGTAGACAGAAAGAAATAATTAAGATCAGAGCAGAACTAAATGAAATAGAAACATGAAAACCAATACAAAAGATCAACGAAACAAAAAGTTGGTTTTTTGAAAAGATTAATAAAGTTGACAAACCTTTAGCAAGACTAATTAAGAAAAGAAGAGAAAAGACTCAAATAACAAAAATTAGAAATGAAAAAGGTGATATTACAACTGACACCTCAGAAATACAAGGAATCATTAGAGACTACTACAGACATCTACATGCCAACAAATTTGATAATCTGGAGGAAATGGATAAATTTCTGGATGCACACAAGCTACCCAACCTGAGGCAAGAAGGTATAGAAAATCTGAACAGACCAAGATCAATAAAAGAGATTGAAGATGTTATCAGAAAGTTCCCAACAAAGAAAAGCCTAGGACCAGATGGGTTCACTGCAGAGTTCTACCAAATCTTCAAAGAGGAACTGATACCAATTCTCTACAAACTATTCCAAAAGATCAAAACAGAGGCCATTCTCCCAAACTTATTCTATGAGGAAAACATCACCCTGATACCAAAACCAGGCAAAATGCATCAAAAAATAGAAAACTACCGGCTGATATCCTTGATGAATATAGATGTGAAAATCCTCAATAAATACTACCTAACAGAATACAGCAACGCATTCAGAAAATTATACACCATGATCAAGTGGGATTCGCCCCAAGGATGTAAGTTTGTTTCAACATAGGCAAATCAATAAATGTGATACACCACGTTAATAAAAGCAAAGACAAAAGCCACATGATCATCTTTATTGATGCTGAAAAAGCATTTGACAAAATTCAACATCCTTTCATGATAAAGACTCTCCACAAGTTAGGCACAGATGGAAAGTATCTCAACATAATTAAAGCCATATAAGATAATCCCACTGCCAATATCATTGCGAATGGGAAAAAGCTGAAAGCTTTTCCCTTACAAACAGGAACTAGACAAGGATGCCCATTCTCACCACTGCTATTTAACATAGTGTTGGAAGTACTAGCCAGAGCAATCAGAGAAGGGAAGGAAATACAGAGCATCCAGATTGGAAAGGATGAAGTCAAGCTGTCCCTTTTTGCAGATGACATGATCCTATATATTGAACAGCCTAAAGCTTCTATAAAAAAAACTCCTAGATTTGATAAAGGACTTTGACAAATTTGCAGGTTACAAAATCAATACACAAAAATCAGTAGCATTTCTATACTCCACTAGTGAACATGCACTACAAGAAATCAAGAAAGCTAGCCAGTTTACAATAGCCACCAAAATATATATACATATATATATAATATTTAGGAATAAAGCTGACCAAGGATGTGAAAAATCTCTACCAAGAGTACTACAAACCACTCTTGAGAGAAATTAAAGAGAACACAAGAAGATGGAAAGATATCCCATGCTCTTGGATTGGAAGAATTAACACTGTGAAAATGTCCATATTACCCAAAGTGATCTGCAGATTCAATGTGATCCCCATCAAAATTCCAATGGCATTTTTCTCTGAGATGGAAAAAGCTATCCAGACATTTATATGGAACAACAGAAGACCATGCATAGCCAAAGCAATCCTGAGCAAAAAAATAAAATAAATAAAATAAATAAAGCTGGAGGCATAACACTGCCTGACTTTAAACCATATTACAAAGCTTTAATAACCAAAACAGCATGGTACTGGCATAAAAATAGAAACACAGACCAATGGAATAGAACAGAGAACCCAGAAATCAAACAACACACCTACAACCATCTGATCTTTGATGAAGGTGGCAAAGCTACATACTTGGGAAGAGACTGCCTTTTCAACAAGTGGTGCTAGGAAAACTGGATGCTTATATGTAGGAGAGTGAAACTAGACCCGTATCTTTCACCATATATCAAAATTAACTCAAAATGGATTCAAGAATTAAATGTACACCCTGAAACAATAAAACTCCTTAATGAAAACATAGGGGAAACACTCCAGGAAGTAGCAGTGGGTACAGAATTCATGAATAGAACCCCAAAAGCACAGGCAACTAAAGATAAAATAAACAAATGGGTTAATATCAAACTAAAGCTTATGCACAGCAAAATATACAATCAACAGAGTAAAAAATTCCCCACAGAGTGGGAGAAAATTTTTGCATAATATATATCTGACAAAGGATTAATATCCAGAATATACAAAGAACTCACACAACTTTACAACAAAAAAACAAATAACCCAATTAAAAAATGGGCAAAGGAGCTGAACAGGCATTTCTCAAAGGAAGATATAATGAATGGCCAACAGACACATGAAAAAGTTCTCTATATCACTCAGCATCCGGGAAATGCAAATCAAAACCATACTGAGATACCATCTCACTCTAGTTAGGATGGCTAACATCCAAAAGACTGAGAACGATACGTGCTGGAGAGGTTGTGGAGAAAAAGGAACTCTCATCCACTGTTGGGGGGGGCTGAAAAATGCTGCAACCCCTATGGAAAATGATTTGGAGGTTCCTCAAACAGCTGAAGATAGATCTACCATATGACCCAGCTATTCCATGCTAGGAATATACCCAGAGGAATGGAAATCATCATGCTGAAGGGATATCTGTGCTCCAATGTTTTTTGCAGCTCTATATTCAATAGCCAAGAGCTGGAACCTGCCCAAATGTCCATCGTCTGATGAGTGGACAAGGAAACTGTGGTACATCTACACAATGGAATACTACTCTGCTATAAAAAAGAACAAAATACTATCATTTGCAACAACATGGATGGACTTAGAGAAAATTACATTAAGTGAAACAAGTCAGGCACAGAAAGAGAAATACCACATGTTCTCTCTTATTTTGGGGACCTAAAAATTAATAAATCAATAAACCCACAAACAAATAAAGGGTGGGGGGAAGAAGACAGCATAACCACAAAAACTCCTTGAACTATTTAAGCCAAGTGCACAGATATGATGTGGGGGGGCGGTGAGGGGAGGGGGTGGAGAGGAACAGGTAAAGGGGCATGAAAATCAAGTCCAATGTATTTTGAGAAGTGAAATTAAATTAAATTAAATTTTTAAAAAAAGATCAGAGATCAACTCTGCCACACAGTGTCCTGCCCACAGCTGTTCAGATCAGGAATCAATGCTAGGGACTGGCCAGCAGCCAGCAGGGGGGGAGAAAATTTTGCCTAACTGGGTTTTGCTACCCTGGGGAGAATTCAGTGAACCAAACTGTTTTTCTCTTTAGGAGAGTTAGGATGGCAGACATAAAGACTGAATCTCTACCCGTTTGTAGACCTGGAGGAACAAGCCAATGGCAAGATCAGTAGAGATGGCGGGGCCAAGTCACAGTAGCTGGTGGTCCCGAGCTGTCGGCTATAATGGTATTCTCACCACAAACACATTGAAAGTAGTCCTAGTTCTTTCTCTTCAAACCAAATGAGAAATAGCATTATAACAAAAATCAGGAAGGGAGATCGATGGAATTACCAAAGTGATTTTCTGTGGAGTTTTACTCTCAGAAGATACCTACAAGGACCCATCCACAAAAGATTAAATGGTTTTGTTCAGGTGACAAGCCTCACTCTTTAAAGTCCTCCATTCCATATGTGGACATTTAAAACTGGGGACATCAAGCACCTGCCTGTAAACCATCTGATCAACCAAGAAGTGTTGATCATGCATAAACGAAATGGTTAGTGCCAACTGGGAGCATTCCCTGAAGAACCTCTTCTCTCAACTGGAAAGTCGCTTTCATGCTGTGTTTGTAGAAATGGAGATTGTGCCAAAAGGAACAGACAAAATGTATCTCTTTGGATGCGGCCCTCTGATTTTTTTCTTGTGGTTAACAAGAGGGTCCTCTGAGTGTGGGATACCACTTTGTGCAATGTGCTACTGTGTCTTTTCTTGGAACCTTCCCATTGCATTAACATTTTCCCAAATGGTTTGCTGGTGTGTTTGAGCCCACCTGCTGCTGACTTCCGCCCCTTTCATTCCACCCCTTTCTCACTTCCCCTGTGCTCCGGGCCTCTGCTGGCTCTCAGAGCTCCTGTCTTCTGCGTCTGTCCTTGCCATGCTGATGCATAGCATCTTCATATTGTATTTGACCAAGGAAAGGGCTGTGATGTGGAATTCAGAAGAGAAATCCAGGTACGGAGAGGTCAACAGAATTCTTGCTTGGCACTGTCGACATTTCAAAGTAGCTGTTGTTTGAAGGCTCCGAGAGCTATCCAATAATCATCATTGTAATTCAGCCTTCCAAAAAATGGCTTCATTAGCACTGGGATTTTGTTACCTTTATTTGAAAATGGTGAGGTGAGTTGTCACACTGTGAAACATTCTTTAATTTAATCTATTTCAAGGAGCAAAGAACAGGCTTCGTCTGTCCATTGGGACAATTGTACTTCTGACGTTCCTATTTCTAAACCTCAGGATTTAGATCTTAATCTTGAAAGCCCTCCAGACTTTAGCCAGGGCGTCTGCCCTCCGTTAAAATACAATGTAGAGTTTCTAAAATAATTGTGTAGCTATGGCCATTTTTTTTCCTCCATAAAGCATTTTCCAAGTGAAGAGCATCCTTTGAAGCAAGGAGCCATGAGGATGGCAGGGGGCAGAGGTGAGGAGAGCTGGATAGAAGTTTACATTCCAGGCAGTGGGTGGATTGCAGAGCTCAGGAATGAGCCGATTGATATTCAGTGCTTTGACCTGCTAACAATGACTGTTGGCCCTGGGGTCACTGCTGCGGCTCATCCTTGCATTGTGTGGCAATGGAAGCCAACAGACCTTATCAGTTTTCATTTGCTTTGGTAGGTAATCAGCAGGACTTTTGGCCACCACGTGATCACCAGTTGCTCTCAGGGAGGGAATGGGGTGCTGACTGCATGGACCGGAGGCAGTGGGTGAAGGAATTCCTACCCATTCCCTACCCCAAATGGCAAGCAATCTTAAAATAATTCTCCTGGAGATTTACAGCACGATGGGTATTTTTTAAAACCTCACGCCGGAAGAGAAAGGAGAAAATTAATAGCGTATCCTGAAGCTGGAATTTTAAAGGGCACAGACAGAGGAAGGCAACACCCTGCTGTTGCTATTTCTTTCTTTGAGTTAAAAAAAAAAAAAATGCCTCTCCTGACTTTGAAAGTAGCTACTGCTTTTTTTTAAAGGAAAAAAAAAAAAAAAACAAAGCCCTACCAACCATTTCTTTTTGACAATGGAGAGCTCTTTTCCCCCTGGTACTCAACTCATTTTGAATACAGTTCTACCAGTCTTACAGAACACATACTATGCATGGACTATTTTTATTATAGAAAACCAAAGTAGACTCACAATGGAGGGGAGTGGGTGCACAGGTGTGTGGTGAACGAGGGGAGGTGAGAGAATCCTAACAACCCATGTATTCCAGGAATAAAGTCTTCCTCCTTGTAGGCCCTAAGCGTGTGGTTAGATGTTATCGCAACCTCAATAGGAACCCACTTCTGAAATACCACCTGAGATCTTCCTGTGCATGGGGATCCTTGCTGCTCAGTTAATATCACAGGCAAAAAGCAAGACCTAGCAGAGGTCACAATGTAGGCAGAGGCTGGGACATTTCAGGGAGGTGTTCTCGTTTACTTCCTCCTGCCTGTCTGGTCATCACTTGGCTCTTGTCTCTACTGTATACAAAAGGTGAGTGTTTAGGAAAAGAGATTCTTTGGTCTACCTATTGTCTGACTGCCCTGTTTCTCTCTGTCAGAACAAGGACCATATTTTTGTTACTGTTTATGAAACATCTAAGTATCTTTAATTTTTATGATGAGAATTCAGATAGGGTGCAATGGAGGGCATTTCTTAGCTTTGAAGGAAGAAATCCAGCATGGTGGCTGTTGCATGGGACCTTGCAGGTTGGGCGTGCACAAATCCAGGGGGCACCATTCATGCAGAATGCTTATTAGTCATTAAGGGTGGAGTCCCTTCTCCTGGCAGGGAGCCACCTCTCCCTTCCTGTGTGTAGATTAGACGGTCCACATCATAACTTCTCTCGTCATACTGGTGGTCTGTCGTCTGACTCTCTCAAAAGGGCAGTGGCTAGATACACCCTTAGCATGCATATGTGATTACAGATATTTTCCAAAGCACATGCAAAGCCAGCTTGAATTGTACTTGCACCATGATGTGGAAGGGTGTCTAGATGTTTTCTCTGTTCCTTCCCTTTCATTCAAACTTTTCTACCATTTAGTCAGGCCCACTAATCATATTTTTTGATCTCCAAGAGTGGGAGTCCTACAGGCAGAGGGGATTCATTTCCATGAGCCATATAGTCATGATCTAAATGAAGCAAGTGAAGGGACCACCCCAGCCCCTGAGCTGTTGATCGGGAGTTTGAGGAAGACCAGGTGAGGTTTCACAGTAGTCACCGGCTTCAACCAGCCAGTCTGTGAGGTCAGCATAGACAGTTGTGTTGAAGTGACCAGAGTAATTATGGGGGTGGGGAGAGAGGCCCATGTCTTCTCTTCTCCACATGCACACATGCACATACACACACTCATACATGCAGGCACACATGTATGCATGTGCATACACATGCACACACCTGTATTCTCATAGACACATGCACACACAGCTCTCAGACGTGTACACACATGTTCACACACACAAATTCAGGTACACACACTTATACACATGCACACATGCACACACTCTCACTTATATCCATGTGCACATGTACACACCCTCATTCCCACATATATGTACACCCACACACTCCTGCCCTTGACCACCTCCCCTCCCCAAATATAATGCTTCACAGCTCTAATTGGAGGATCCTTGCCCCCATCGCATGCTTTTCTGGGGTGGGCAACAGCTCAGAGATACAAAGGAATGCTGTTGACAGGCAAATTATCTGCTTTGGTTTACACCTTGACTTCTGGACTACACTACTGTTCCTGGTTGGGTTGCCCTCTGGAGGCTGGAGGGTGGACGTCCTGACCTTAGGTGGGGATAGGGGCTTCTGGCTCTCTTCTGACATGAGTTTATGTAAATTTTTAAATAAACAATTGAATCAGAACCAGCTTTTCTGAAGAGCAGCTTAATAAATTATTAAATAAAAGAAAGTCCTTCAACTAACCCACCAGGATTTCCAACCATTTCTTTTCTTTTTTTTTTAATTTCAGGAAGGAAGAGAAAGGTTTTGTTTTTCTTCTTCCTTTTGTTAGGACTTTTTAAAACACCATTTAAATCCGATGCAGCCATTCCATTCGTTGGGAGCTCTTGAGCACAGGGAAGCAACCACCGTCTTGGTTGTCTTTGTGTTGCTGGCCTCTCCCCAGAATTTCTCCTGCATTTTCTTTTAAATTTTCCTCGTTGAAAGGAATGAGTGATCCTTGTGCTCAGATGGTGTTGCTGACACCCCCAGCTGAGAATGAGTAATTATTCCCACTCCGCTGTGGCTTTGATACGGTTCTGAGGGCTGCCTTTGGCACAGTCACACAGCCTTTGTTCCGCTGAAGTTATTTTCCTCCTTAGGAAATGAAAAAAGATGGGAGATGACAACACCATCAAGGGAATGGGGAAACACCAACAAGTTATTAACCTTTAAAAAACCGTTAATCCTCCAGCCAAAGGAGAGAGACGTCAGGATGCGGGATGAACTAGATAGCTTTACAATAGATTTTAAGGAGCAAAGGAGAACAGAGATGTCAATACACGAAATTGATTTACATAATTCAACTTATAGCGAGGGTTCAATTAGGGGAGGGTAGTGGTGCCACTCGGTGGCTTAATTCAGTGGCTTCTGGCCTCTCTGATGGCTGCAAAGACACCTCATTTGTC
>NW_007728203.1:224733-234125 GCF_000696425.1 Galeopterus variegatus | reverse complement strand
TTTTCTTTTAAATTTTCCTCGTTGAAAGGAATGAGTGATCCTTGTGCTCAGATGGTGTTGCTGACACCCCCAGCTGAGAATGAGTAATTATTCCCACTCCGCTGTGGCTTTGATACGGTTCTGAGGGCTGCCTTTGGCACAGTCACACAGCCTTTGTTCCGCTGAAGTTATTTTCCTCCTTAGGAAATGAAAAAAGATGGGAGATGACAACACCATCAAGGGAATGGGGAAACACCAACAAGTTATTAACCTTTAAAAAACCGTTAATCCTCCAGCCAAAGGAGAGAGACGTCAGGATGCGGGATGAACTAGATAGCTTTACAATAGATTTTAAGGAGCAAAGGAGAACAGAGATGTCAATACACGATATTGATTTATATAATTCAACTTATAGTGAGGGTTCAATTAGGGGAGGGTAGTGGTGCCATTCGGT
The DNA here is from genome assembly GCF_000696425.1 of Galeopterus variegatus. Classification (NCBI taxonomy): domain Eukaryota; kingdom Metazoa; phylum Chordata; class Mammalia; order Dermoptera; family Cynocephalidae; genus Galeopterus; species Galeopterus variegatus. The sequence continues at coordinate 233,692 of NW_007728203.1, read as the reverse complement.
GGCTTAATTCAGTGGCTTCTGGCCTCTCTGATGGCTGCAAAGACACCTCATTTGTCCAGCAGAAGGCATGGAGTTAGGCTTACAGAGTAGGACTTGGGTATTAGTCCATCTCTGTTGCTTATAACAGAATACGTGAAACTGGGTAATTTGTAAAGAAATGAAATTTATTTCTTATAGTTTGGAGGCTGGGAAGTCCACAGTCCAGGTAACACATCTGGTGAGGGCCTTATTCTTGGTGGGAACTCTACACAGGGTCCTGTGGTGACCAGGGTATCACATAGTGAGAGAATGGTCTCAGCAAGAACAGGAGAATTAGCCTGGTCACTTGCTCTCCTTATAAAACCATCAGCTCATTATTCCGTGAGTGGATCAATGCATTCACGAGGGCACAGTCTCACAATCTAATCACCTCCTAAAGGCCCCACAATTCAATTTCTATAATTGGATTTCCCACCCTCTTAGCACTGTTACAATGGGGGTCAAGCTTCAATAAGTTTGTGGTGGGGGGGACATTCACTTCACAGCAACTTATGAATCAGGGAAGGACCAAAGATTTTCATACTGGTGAGACAAGAAATTGAGTCTTGGATGCTTTGTTGAGCAGGAGCTATGAGCTGAATTGTGTTTCCTCAAAATTCCTACATTGAAGTCCTAAAACCCAATTCCTCAGAATGCAACTGTTTTTGAAAATAAGACCTTTAAAGAGGTAATATAGTTAAAATGAGGTCGTTAGGGTGGGACCCAATTCAATAGGACTGTTGTCCTTATAGAAAAAGGAGCTTAGGACACAGACACACTCAGAGGAAAGAAGCTGAGAGGACACAGGGAGGAGATGGCATCTACAAACCAAGAAGAGAGGCCTCAGGAGAAACCAATCCCACCGACACCTTGATCTTGGACTTCTAACCTCCAGAGCTGTGAGACAATAAATTTCCATGGCTTAAGCCTCCAGTCTGTGGTGCTTCATTACGGCAGCCTGAGCTGACTAATAGAAGAATTTAAATCCAAATGTCCCTTCCACCTTAGATAACATAAATGATCTTTCATCCCAAATGCTGTCATTTGAGATTTTCAACTTTGGCAGTAAAATAATTGCCAATAAGCACGATATGACAAACCAAAGCAACTCTTAAAACTCCAGGGTAATAAACTTGTGGCACATGGCATTGGGGGCCAAGGGACAATGGCTTGAAGCTTCTGTTCTCAGCATCTTACCTCTCTTCTGTTTTGGAGACCTTGTTGAGTAGAGCAAGAAAACATGAAGATAAACCACGGTTCGCTAATACGCTCAGTGATTTATGTCTTGGTGGCGACTTTGGGTTTATAATACATGAACACACTCGCTTCTGTGGTCCCGCCATCCGTCTTAATTTTGAAAATATTTTCAATGTAATTTTTCCTCGCGTTCTTGCTGCATGAAGACCCACTTGTTCTTTCCCTCTGATTTCTGATTCTGCCACAGGCACTGTTCGAATTAGAGCACTGATAAGGGAAAAAACTGGGCCAGGATTTAAATTAATGCTTTTAGACAAATATCCGTTCCATCTCCAATTCTAATGCTAATTACATTTGTGGATCAAAGACCATTCGTTAAAGTTTTGCTTTTGAAAAACAGGGAGAGATTTTACTTTCTTGTTTGATATTTTTATGGGACTTGATGGGGATGGTGGGGGTTGGGGGGGCAGGAATCTGGGGAAGCAGGCCCCATGCGGTGAGGACTGTGAAGACTCCCTAGGGGACAGAGGTTCCCAAAACATTCTTTTGGAGGCTCCAAGGTTGTTCCTTTACTGCTCTTTCTCCTGCTGTCATGGCTGTCTGGGATACATGAAAGAACAAACAATATGGGGTAAAAAATAAAATTGGAAAAGACTGATTCATAAAAAGACATGGAGAGGGCTTAAATGCATATTATGAAGTGAAAAAGCCCATATGAAAAGGCTACGTACTGTATGATTCCAACTATATGACATCCTAGAAAAGTCAAAGCTATGGAGATGATGAGAGATCAGGGGTTGCCAGGGGTTGGGGGCAGGGAGGATTTTTAGGGTGGGGAAACTACTCTGTGTGATGCTGTAATAGTGGGTACGTGTCATTAGGGATTTGTCCAAACTCATGGAATGTATACCACCAGGGGTGAACCCTAATGTGGACGATGGGCTTTGGGTGATAATGACATGTCCATATAGGTTCATCAGTTGTAGTGAATGTACCACTCTGGTGGGGGGTCTTGACATGGGGGTGGTTGTGTGGTGGGGGGCAGAGGGTGTGTGGGAACTCTGTACTTTCCGCTCAAGTTTGCTGTGAGACTAAAACTGCTCTGAAATAAGACTATTTAAAAGGAGAAAAAGAGGGGAAAAAAGGACTGATAGCATTTTTTAAAACTAAGCAAAGCTGCTTTTGGTCTAAGACCTATGCCATAGCGACAGAGAGTCCAAGTTGTTTGGGGAGGAAAGGAGGAAATAAAAGCCAGTAAGACATTGAGGTGACCTGGAGAATCCACAGAGTGGGAGGGACCAGGCAGGCAGAGATGGGATTGACAGCAGGAGGTCGCAGAACAACAAAGGGATGGAGAGAGTGCTGAAAATGCAGTCAGGGGACAGAAAGCTCAAGAAAGCCAATTTCTGAAATAAAGATGTAATAGCATTAAAAGCTAGGAAGCCTGCAGTTAGCCTGCAGATAGCCTGCACTTAGAACAGGAGTTTCAAGAAACAAATTTGAAATGCACACACTTAAATACTTTTCTCTTCTTCACACACACCCCTTGCTTGAGTTCACATAATTATACTTGCACCTGTGCCAGCTTTTGCAGGTGCAGCGGAGCCTCCAGAAAATGTGCGTTTGTGTGCTGGGGGTTCATTTAGTTCTTTCTTCCCCAATTCCCTATTCCTAGCCTCAGTACCCGTCAAATAAATGATCTCTGAGCATTCATTTGTTCCTGGAGTGAATGTTCACAGGGCCTACCTCCTAGAAGGATAGGTGCCTGGACGTTAACAAGCAAATACTCAGACACACTCATTCCCGACAGAGGTAACTGTTACAGTAAAAGAAAACAGGGGGAGGAGGGGGTGAGCTGGGGGCCTTTTGGAGGAGCTGGCCAGGGAAGTCTTCACAGAGGAGGTAACCTTGGAACTGAGGTCTGGAGGGTGGGAACCAGGCTGTGCAGGAAGATCTGGGACAAGAGTATTCCAGGCAAAGGGAAGAACAAGGGGACAGCCCCAAGCCTGGAATGTTCCAGAAACATACCAAAAGCCCAAGTGTTTGAACCTGAGCATAGAGAGCTTGGGAATCATCTTGGGAGATGGACTCAGGGTGGGGTGACTCTCCAGGTGCTAACATGGGGGAAGGTCCAGCAGTCAGGGGACCCCTGGGTCCCAGGCAAACCAGGATGGCTGGTCTCACTCACCACACAGGCCAGATGGTGCAGGAACTGGAGGCTGTGGGAGCACGTGCACTGGGTCCTGGTGCACACCTGTGTGTTTCGGCCATGGAGGGTGGCATTCCTGGAGCAGCATGCCGCCAGCCCTGTGCTTGGAGTCTGGAAGTGGCCTCAAATACATACAAACCCTGCCCATGGAATCAATCTTCTTCCCGTGTCCCTCCCAGCAGCTACAAGCTCACTGGGCCAGCCACATTCTCAGCCTCCATTTGGAGGTTCCATTTACTGACCTTGGGAGTTCTGCATTCTCTCTGAATTCCAGGAGGAACCTCTGTCTGTGCAGCCTGTCTATTGCTGACAGTGTCCAGAGAGCAGACAGATTGGCTCCTGCAGCTCTTACCCAGGTCACACCTCCTGGGGGCCTTTGGAAAACACCAGGAGGTCTCTGTGATGAGGAACATGTCAATCAGTGATTGCAGAGATGAGAGCCTGCCCCAAGTGCTTTTCTAAGAATGGTCTTTGCAGCACCTGTCCCCACATTTCCAGCACAGTCACCTCAACTTCCTCAACCTCCAGCACCGAATCTAGAATCCTTCTGGCATCTGCATCCATCTCCTCATTTCCCTCTGTGATGACAGAGGGAAGGTTCCCTTCTCCAGCCAAGAGCCAGGTCCTGCCTCTATTTTCTGGAAACCCTGCTCTCTGCCCCTTGAGGGTGCACCTGCTGCCACTCTGTCCCATGTCAGGTCACCTCATCAGCATGCAGCATGCCTTCGTGCACTCCATCTAGAAGCATGCCTTCCTTTTTCTCACACACCCCACATAGCAGTCTGACCGTCTTGCTCCTCCTTGCAGTGACACCGCACACAAGCCTCATATAAGGCCACCCGTGTCACCTCTTCACCATCCATTCACACTCCAGACTCTCATCCACCACGTCACCCCTTCTCAGGACACTGGTTCCTTCCACACTGCCCGATTCAATGGTCACTTTTGAGTCATTGTCTTCCTCGGAAGTCCAGTGACGTTTCATGAGATTGGAGCACTTCCTAATTTTTGAAACACTCTCCTGCCTCAGTTTCCATGCCTCCCATTTCCTGGCCTTCCTTAACCTGCCTGGCCCCTCCCATGCTGTGTCCCCTGCTGGGTCTTCATTTCCTCCCAGCCTCTGCTCATGGGGTTCCTCGGGGTCATTCCCAGTCTCCCCTCTCACTCTGACACCTTCCTGGAATGAGATTATTCATTTCCATGGCTTTGCATATTCTTCACATGTTAAACAGTCCCAAATTTATATCTCCAACGCAAACCTGAGCTCCAGACTTGTATATCTTACTGTCTGCCTGTATTACCTACTTGGAAATTGATCGTCTTCCTAAACTCAAGTATATCAAGTGGCAGGTACCTTAGCTGTTTACTTCTTTAATCTCCATTGCCATTCCCAAATGGTTTCCCTATTCCCAGCCTTGGCCCTATTTCCCAGTCTGTTTCTTTAAACAGTTGCTTAAAATCCTTTATTGGCTTCTCATGGGTCTGAGTGTAAAATCCCAAATCCCTGCCCTGCCCATACGGCCAACCTCATTCCATACCACCCTCCCCACATCCCCACACCCCCTTCCTCAGCAGGGCCATCCTGCTGGTTCTTCCCTCTTTCTGGAATGTTCTTTGGCTGTCTCTTCTCATGGCTGTTTGAATTCTCACTTCCTCCTCTATAACACATGCCGGAATGTGTCGGTGCACTCGTTGTGAACTTGTCCACATGGGCATTGTCTGTGCCCCTCCCTAGGAGGGCTCTAGCATGGTCTTTCTTATTTCTTTTTGGATCCCCAGTACATAGTTTATGGCTGTGTTCATAAACAAGAATAAACTATGAATTAATTCCCTCTCTGTTTGCTACTGTACACACACCCTCATTGCATCTTATGCTTACATAGCATTTTGCATCTACAAGCCATTTAACAATAATAAACCAATAAATATTTATTAAGATCTCATATCAGGGGCTGCTGGGGATTACAGATTAAAAGGTGAAATAAGTCCTTCACTCTGCTCCCAGTCTGGTTAGGAAAATAGACACATATGCAGATAAATATTACATGGTCTCTCCATAATTGATAAATATGTATGTGTGCACCAAGAAAACAGTAATTAACCCAGTCTGGGATGGGGGCATTTGGTGATTTGAATGGGGGAGGATTAAGAAGAGGGAGGGTGCCAGGACTCCAGGGTCTTAGCCCAGGTGCATGGGTAGACAGAGATGCCAGCCCCCCAGACAAGCATCCAGGAGGGAGAGGGGCTCAGATTCAGACTTGTTGAGTGGCAGTGCCTGCAGGACATCCAGGTGAAGAGCTCCAACAGACACTTCAATAAATGAATCCACAGCTTGAGGGAACAGGCCAGGGTGGGGCTATGGAATGAGACCAGGAGCCAAGGATGGAACCCTGCGGACAAAACCTCTTAAGAGCATTCTTTTAACTTAAGAATATATTAAGTTAGGGGGAAAAATGTTGTTCAGATGATTCAAAGACTTCCCTATGGTTTCATGTATCAACTTGTAATAGGTTAAAGAAGAGAATGTTAAATCAAACCCTGTAGCCTTAACATAACTCCTGAAATTAGAAGAGGAGCCAGGAGTGATTACCTTTCCTGCATGGCTTGCCTGGTTTTGCTTTTTGTTTCTCTCATATTCCTTTAATGCACCGGGATTGGGGTTCTATATTACGGAGCTTTAGCCGCTTATAATCTCCAGCATTCCCACCGCTCAAACACAATGTTTTACTCTGCAAACAAATCTTCAAGACAAATATATCTCCTCTTCATCTGGATTGTCTCCTATAAGGACCTCCTGTCATAAATTTAGAAGCAGCCTGAGGTACAAAACCAAGAGCAGGAGAGTGGTAGAGAAGAAAAGAACACGATCTTTGGAACTAGACAGGGCTGAGTTAAAATTCCATTTCCCTTACTTGCTAGCTCAGTTTCCACATTTGCAAAATGGAAATAATCATGGGCTTCACAGTCTCATACCGAGGGTTAGATTAGATTACACTACTCCTAGCCCCAGATCCTTCTCTTCTCCCCCTATTTATAATGACTATCCCTACCACCTTACACTTTCTCATTTACCAAAGCTGGGAACAAGAGTACGATGTACAGCACCAAATAAGAATCCATGAACATAAAAATCGGTCTGGGATATTTGTTGATGCAGATACCAAGCTAACAAATGAAAAATCAAAAATGATCCCCTTTTGATAACAAAAGGTTAACTTTTGTTAATCAGAAAAAATGAGCAGGTCTTCGTTAGAGAGAAATGCCTTGCTTCACGGAATCGCAATCTCAGATTGCGTGGATGGCGTTTAGGTTCCTATCGTCGATTTCTAGATACTTAGAACTCCTTCAGATAAAATTCTTGGGAAGCCAGTGAGGTGGAGGCATATTTCTTTTATTCTCATAGCTCAAAAACATGGAGACTTACAGAATAATTATATTTAGCATATGGGAACTTCAATATACTCCTCTCCACTCGTCCACTTAGCTTCTTCACCTAACTGCATGAATTCTGGCAAGTTCTCCAGAGCAGAGTGTTCATAGTGAAGGAGAAATCACGTTTCTTGTTTTATTTGTGTGTGTGTGTGTGTGTGTGCGGGGGGGGGGGGCAAGCTGAGAAATGCTGGGGGAACACAGTACAAGTGGGTAAGCGTCTTCGAGAAGAGAGGGGATCAAAGGCCTGAGACGTTCGTGCAGCATGGCTTGGATGATGGAGGGAGCTCTTTTATGGTGGAAAGTAAAAGCCTCCATAAGATTCCAGGTGCCTGGAAATAGGAGTTGACAGGGCTCTGCAAGAGTGATGTCATATTGTAGGCATTTGGACCTCCATCAGTGTTTGAAAGATTGGAGAAAAGTCCAAAGTTTTCTTTGGAGCATGTTATTTCAAATTGAACCCTGCTTTAGGACTGGAATACATATGTGAGATCATGCTTTATCAGAATTAAAGAGTGATGAGTTGGATCCAGTGGAGATAGTACCGAAATAGAATATGATCTATGTTTCCCCCATCCCCTTCCCAAGCCATTTTAGGAGACTTAAAAGGCAGGGCTCCGAGATTTGCAAACTGAAGAGAACAGCTGTTTCATCTGGGAGGATATGGTAGCTAGACTGGTAACTTCACACATCAAGATTAATAGAACATGCCCCTGCCCCCCCCCACAACATCTTAAACAAGATTCAAATCTATTTACGGGAGGGCAGCTCAGGGTTGCCATGACATGCCAAGTTTCAGCACCCCATGGACTTTATGGCTTCTATGTTTGCCATTCCTAGGGTGTGGACCTTGACATCCTAGACCACGATGCTGCTAGACCTCCAGCCATCCCTTCTGCATTCCGTGTTTTCCAAGCATGAGAAAGAGGCAAAGCAGCAGAGGCCAGGAGCCAGCAAAGATGCCTTCCAAGAAGGCTTCATGGAAGCATTCTCCCCCTTCCCACTTATATCTCAAAGGCTAGAACATAGTCACATGGGCACACCCTGCTACCCATGAGGCTGGGAAGTGAACTGTTTTCTTCTAGACAGCCAGGTGCTGTCTAGGGATTGTCTCTAGGCCCTTGACCAATGACAATGAGTTATCTATTGATGAAACTCATTAGGGAGCTCTATGAGTCTTTGGCAACTTGGAGCTCTCAGTCTCCATATATATGTATATATTAAATCTTACATATGTTGTTGATGTTTGATAATTAAAGAAAAAAAAAACTGAAAAGATTGCCAAACAATTACCAAATAGTAGTTGAGAGGCAATGTCTCTTTGTAGAGTTATTCTACCAAATAGATGAAGAAGAAACAAGAGAACAGGGTATTAAGATTTAGGCATTGAACATAGCATCTCTCAGCATCACAAAATGAAAGACAACAAGATATTATGTGTTCTTGGTGGAAGAGCACCCCACCTATGCAGTTTTCTTGCCAAAAAAATCAAATTGAGTCTAATGAAGTCCATTAAAATAATTTCCAACTTACAGAAAACACAGAGGACAAAGAAAAATATTAAATGACACCTCCTAAGGACATGATTCCCAAAACCCAAATGAGGAAAACCACAGGACAAAAGAAACTGGTTTCTTCCACATATACAGAAGAAAAAAAGATGATGCGGAGGTCTGGATATTAAATGAGATTTTAAGGATAGTGCAACAAATCACCTGTGGGAAGCTATCTTGGCTCCTGATTCAAAACAACTAGTATAAAATAAAACAATAAAACCATACAGATGTGGTTTGACCTCACATGACATTTATGAGGAAACTGGAAATTTGAACACTGTATTTTTTATGATATTAAGAAATTATAATTTTAGGATAATGGTCTTGTGTTTATATTAAAGAAAGAGTCCTTATCTTTTAGAGATACAAACTGAAATATCTAAGAACAAGAATGGGGAAGGTGGATGGAGGGTAGAGATGAAGTCAGATTGGTTGGTGATTCTTGAAGCTGATTGATTCATTATACTATTCTCCTCTCTCTCTCTCTCTCTCTCTCTCTCTCTCTCTCTCTCTCTCTCTCTCTCCTTCTCTTTTTTTCTTCTGTGGGGGG
>NW_007728203.1:177659-224723 GCF_000696425.1 Galeopterus variegatus | reverse complement strand
GTAGATAGAGCCAAGACAAACATACATTTTTTAAATGACAATAGACCAGGAGAAACAGCTAAAATAACTCAATATGCTTTCTCCTGGGAGCAGATAAGGAACAGCGGAATTTGAGAAGTGGGATGGGGATTGTTTCTTAAACTATAAGCACGGGGTATTGTTAATATGTGTCTATTTTACACAAATTCAAACTTTGTTTAAAATGAGGGTTAAAAAAAAAGTGAGCAATAGCAATAACAACAAAAAATAAAATGTTGTCCAACCTGTAATCAAAGGAAAATTCTCATAGTGAAAATATTTTTATTATTAATAAAGGGGTTGAAAACAAATGAACTAAATATTTATCTTAAGGTAAAAACAAACAAGAAATTGATGAATAAAACCAGTAAAAAGAAATTAGTTGTATAGAAAGAAATTAAGGAACAAAAAAACGTACTGATAAAGTTAAGAACTAGGGCTTTGAATAGATTGATAAGATAGAAAAACTCCTTGGCAAACCAGAGGGACAGAGAGGACTAAATTTTGCAGTGATAGAAATAAGACAAAATACTTAGTGACATGGCAGAGATTTTTAAAACTTATCTGAGAATACTATGTAAATCTTCATACAAATAGATACTTCTTATCTAGGTGAAAAAATGATTACCAGAATTAACTAAAGAAGAGGTAGAAAATATGAATAGATAATAATCACAAAAAAATGAAAAGGATGTCAAAATGTATCATCAAACTCTCTAGGAACAGGTAAATCCTATGTGATTTAAACTAGGCTGGAGCCTAGAAAAAACACAGAAAACATTCTAGTATATTCTACAAGACTGATAAAATCCTGACCCCAAAACCCGATAAACATAGCATTATATATATTCAAGAAACATAAAAGTGTAAATCTAAGCTAATATTCTTAGACATTTATCTAATAAATAGAGAAAAGATTCTTTACCTTTGAAAATATATTTGTTTACCATTAAGTTTCTTTTTTTGTTTGTTTGTTTTGTTTTTTAATTTTTGGACTTTCCAGAGCCTTTAATATATTAAAACAGAGCATTCTAAAACTTTTGTGCCCATAAAGCTTGTTAAAATCTAAGTTTCCAGACCTAGTCCTCAGATTTTGATTCAATAAATCCTGAGAACTAGAATTTACAAATACTCTAGGTCATTCTGATTCAGGTGGTAAAAACACTGCATTAATGAGAACTGCAAATCTCCAAGAGGGAAATTTATTGTACAGATGCTTTTCAAAGTGATTTAACATGAAGTACCTTTGTCAGAGCTTCAGGTAACACCTCCTAGAATTATGTTTATTGACAAACAGTTTAAGAAATACTGATAGCGTTCAATCACTTTTGCAAATAAGAGTAATAAAATCCAAAATGAATTTTCAACAAATTGTATGCATCTGTGTATTAACTAATAATATACCATGACTAAATCGTTCCTATTCCCAGAATAAAAGGATGAATTAACATCTGGAAAGTAATTTTTAAAAATTAATTAGTAATGTACATGAGTTATCTATTGTTGCATAACAAATCACCTCAAAACTTAGCAGCTTAAACAATACATATTTGTTTTCTCACATTTTCTATTAGGTAATTCACAGCAGTTTAGGTGGCTGTAGCATAAGAAGTGGTGGTCAAGATATTGGCTGGACTATGGTCATCTGAAGGCTTGACTGGGAGGAGAATCTGCTTCCAAGATGGTGCGTTCACATGGCTGCTGTCAGGAGATCTTGGTTCTTGGCCATGTGGACCTTTACAGGGCTCTTTGAGTGTCCTCACAGTATGGCAGCTGATTGTCCCACAGTAAGTAATTCAAGATATATTTTATAGCCTGGCTTCAGAAGTCATATCCCATTATTCCACAATCGCTTATTGATTACACAGGTCATCTCTACATGATGAGGGAGGGGACCACAGTGTGCGAATGCCAGGATTCAAAAAGTATTGGGAGTTACATTGAACGCTAACTGCTGCAATGGGTTAAACTATAGCAACCATGATCCAATCATCAGATGTCATATATGTTGAGGAAACTTGATAATTACTACTATTTTTCTCTTGACTATTAGTAGAAGAAAGTTTTCTTAATATAGTAAAAAGTGTACAGCAGGAACCAAAAAATCTTTAGATGAACTGGTGAAATACTAAGGCAATTATAATCAAAGATAGCAACAAAACTGTGATATCTGCTAGTACTGGCATTATTCAGCATTGTTCCAGGGTTGCTAGTTAATTCAATAAGATAAAAAAAGAAATAAAAGTTATGGACAGTGTAAAGAAAAATTTAAATTATCACTTGTACATATTTATATCACTATGAAGAAAATGAAGACTATACTGAAAAGAGTAAAATAAGACTCAATATTAAGAAGGAGTAAATCAATAAATTCATAATATATCTGATCAATACCCTAATGAAGCATCTATTAACTTGTCACATTATTAAAGGTTACCTGGAAATAAAAATGCAAGGTAACAGCTAAGAATTTTTCAATAAGTATCATGAGGAAGACATATTCTAATAGATGTTGAAAACACCATAACAATAAACTGAGTAAGAGAAGCTGGCACAAGTAGCAAACAGAACTAGAGAGGATCTGCAATCAGGCCAAAGAATCTCTGTCTAGATTCCTTACTTCTGGAAACCATCTTATCCCTAACCCCAGATTCACAACTTTATATGCCTAAGGATGTTTATGCAGCATTTTTTGTAGTGACAGACAAGAATGAAAACAACTTTAGTGCCCATCGAATGAAACAGAACATAGGGATCTATTTTTAAAAAGTACATTTGACGTATACTGCCCTGGGAAAGCATTCACGGTATATTGTTATTTTTTTAAAAAAAAGCAAGTTACAGAACAATATGCATATTATGTTACCATTTTAAAAATAAACAATAAAGTGGAAATTCTTCAAGTATATAAAGAAATTCATTAACATGGGAACCTTTCGCTTTTTACCCTATATATTTTTACTGAAAAATTATAAACCTCATTTTATTTCTCTGAACTCTGAAAATTGGTTTGAGATTCAGATACGAATTTTGTTCAGCAGTTTGTATAGAACGTAATTCTCTTACTGACCTGGGGGCCCTCTGTGCTTTCTTCCTCAGTATTCTCTTTGGGGAAAAGGAATCCTAACTTGTTCCTTCTCCCAGCACAGAGGTGAGGATAAAGGTCAAGACAAAGATCTCCTCTCCTGAGGAAGAGCTGTGCAAATATTTGAACAAACATCCTTTGCAGGAGACCTTTGTTTAATAGTTACTGATGTAATGTTTCAGTTATGTGAGTTCCACTCACCATCCCCACCCCAGGGCCTCCGTCTCCTCATCTGTTCAATATGAGTATGCTAAAAGACTTCTAAAATAAGTTCTGTATCCACCAGGATGCTTTTTGTTGCAAGCGAAAGAAAAAACAACTCAAGTTGGTTTAATATGGCATGGATAAGTTACTGGTTACTGTGTCACATAGCTAAAAATTCGAGGAGCAATTTAGTTTCATGTTTTTGTGGATTCCAGGACACAAAATATGTCATTGGAACACACACACACACACACACACACACACACCACACACACACACACACACGTTCTCTCTCTTTCCCTCCTCTCATAGTGACAAGGTGGCTTCCAGAAGTTCCAACTCATTTCCAGCCTCAGAGATAAGATAAAGCTTCTTGCCCAATAGTTCTTATAAAAGTCCTGAACTGAACCTCTTTGGGCCAAATTGATTTACTATCTTACAAGACTGTATTTAATGCAGGAGTACAAATTCACCCAAAGCAAAATGACTATATCAAAATTAAAAACATTTGTGCATCAAAGGATGCTATCAACACAGTGAAAAGGCAGCCCACAGAATGGGAGAAAATATTTGCAAGCACCCTCTGATGAGAGTTAATATCCAGAATATATAAAGAACTGCTATGACTAAACAAAAACAAAAAACAACTTGATGAAAAAATGGGCAAAGGATTTGAATAGACATTTCTCCAAAGAAGACATGCAAATGGCCAGTACGATGAGAGTTAATATCCAGAATATATAAAGAACTGCTATGACTAAACAAAAACAAAAAACAACCTGATGAAAAAATGGGCAAAGGATTTGAATAGACATTTCTCCAAAGAAGACATGCAAATGGCCAGTACACACGTGAAAAGATGCTCAACATCAGTAATCATTAGGAAAATACGAATCAAAACCACAGTGAAATATCACTTTACACCCATTAGGATGGCTACTATATATTTTTTAAAAATGCCAGAAAATAACAAATGTTAGTGAGGAGGTGGAGAAATTGAAACCCTCGCGCACTGCTGATGGGAATGTAAAATGGTGTGGTTGCTATGGAAAGCAGCATGGCAGCTCCTCAAAAGTTAAAATTAGAACTACCATAGGATTTAGCAATTCCACTTCTAGGTATATACCCATTTTGTAAAGCCATATTAAGGAAGTGCTTATTTTTAAAGCTCATAGGACAGGATCATGCATGTTTATGGTAGCATTATTCACAATAGCCAAAAGGTGGGAGCAACCCAAGTTCCCATCCACTGAAGAATGGGTAAAGAAAATGTGCTCTGTTCATACAATGGAATATTATTCACCTTAAAAAGACAGGGAATCCTGACACATGATACAACATGGATGAACCTTGAGAATATTATGCTGAGTGAAGAAAACTAATCACTGAAAGACAAATACTGTAGGACCCCACATAGATCAGTCAAAGTCATAGAGACAAAGTAGAATGGTGGTAACCAGGGGTGGGAGGAGGGGGATGGGGAGTTAGTGTTTAACGGGGACAGAGTTTCAGTTTGGGAAGATGAAAAAGTTCTGGAGATGGATGGTGGTGATGGTCGCACAACAATGTGAATGTCCTTAATGCCACTGAACTGTACACTGTAAAATTGTTAAGATGGTAAAAACAGAACCTCTAATATATTTTTGCCTTCTTAACCATTTCATACATATACATATGAAGGAAGAATGGACATCAGTTAGGCATCCAGCAATCATTTTAATGTCCAACTCCAAAATTCTGTTACTCTACACTACAAGTGGCAAATCTTTAGGTTATTGGGATGGGTCCTGGGATGCCCTGGCCAGACCACCCCTTCAAGGAAGAGCTTGTTGCTGCAGCTGCTGGGGCACCATCAGTCAAGAGCCTTCAGCTGCCAGCCCCTCCAGGGACAGCTAAACTGCAGAGCCTCCATGGCCCAGGTTAGGCCCTTCTGGGTGGACAGCCTACATCCCGGGATGCAGGGACTGATCAATAAGAGAATATAAAGACGCCAAGACCCACTCAGTTCAACCCACCTGGGGACAACCCCCTCTCCAGAGCTCCCTGCAGCGTTGGCTAGGGCCATCGTGGTCTTGCATGGAGGACTGTCTTCCTCCTCTGCTCACTCTCCCTTCCTGCCCCTCCTCTCTAAGGGGTTCTCCCCAAGGACACTTCCTAACAGAAGTCATCCTACACTCTCAACTCCATCTCACTGTCTGCTTCCAGGGAAGCCACTCTGCAGCACTTGACCCACGAAGATTTTTAAGACTGTTACGTATCATATACTTATATAGCATTTACTAGGGGCCTGATCCTATCCTATGAGCTTTAAAAATAACCACTTCCTTAATATGGCTTTACAAAATGGGACTTCCTTTGGGATGTACATTAAATATAACACGACACTTACATACCCAGAAATTCCCCTACCCACTCTGAGCTGTTTCTGATCTCCAAGCCCACGGTGCACCCAGCCTAGCCTGACTGCAAACACATTTGCACAACAGCGTTCTCACCCCACGCTGGCTTTGCAGCTGAAGGGCGAGGTGGGAGAGGGGTTCTGCTTAGAGCACGAAGGTGAGTCAACAGGTGGACCAATGTGTCTACATATCAGCCATGAGTTGGCCCAGGGGTAGGATTTCCAGAGAACCATAAACCTTTTCAAGCTCATTGAGATCTAAGAGGAGGTCAAGGGACCTGGAGAAGGAAGAAGAGCTGTCTGGCCCTTAACACTGCAAAATTTAGTTTAGGAGCTTCTCTTAATAGCATTTTCTTTGAAAATGCCCTGTGATTTGCCCTAATTATTCACTTTTAATTACTTTATGGCTCTCAGAATGGCCCCTTCAGAACTTTATTCTGGTTTGAAACTCATCTCCTGCGTCTGCAACCCAAAGGCTGTGTTCAGCCACCTCATCCCATCCCCTTCCTTTTCTAGGGTGTGGCCATTTGACAGCGTTGATTCAACTGACTTTCTCCTGGTCCCGGTAATTGGTCCAGGCATGGTCATGTGGCTCGATTAAGAGCAATGAGCTGCGATGAGACTTTTGGGGGGATATCTGGGAAAAGGCTCTTATCTTCCCTTCTGGGATTGAAGCTAATGTCGGGGCAGGAGCTTCAGGCACCTTGTGTCTTTCTGGAGCCCGAGAGCACAAGAACACTGAGGAAACTGCTAAGAAATGGAGAGAAACCACATTATAGCAGCATCCCTTATGCTCTGGTCTGAGCTGAACCTCGAGCTAGATCCACCTCTGCACTGCCCATTTACGTATGGACTATGCAAATGTGAGTGGATGTAACCGCCATAACAGCAGGAGGAGGCATAGCAATACATCCCCTTATCACTAACTTTATTGCAGCCAACATGGCAGCCTCAGGTCACTCACGCGATTCCACAATGAGGCTCTCTGAGCAAATTTCTTCCTCATAAATGTCTGAGTCTAGCAGGAATTATCTCCACAACCTGCACCAACCACTACCCCACAGTCACCGCACCCGTCATTGGCTCTGTACTACACACGCCTGTCCCTGTTCTGGAGCTCAGTAATGAGTTCAGTCAAAGTCAGTGGTGTGAATTCATTTCACCCTTTGTTTTACAAATAAGGAAACTGGTTCCAATGTGGGGGAAGGACCCTACTGAAGGTGACTCACCTCATTAGCAGAGAGTCAGATGGATGGAGCAGCAGCTGATGCACAGAACCAGGCAACAGTCAAAGGCTGTGTCTAAGATGGGGATTGTGTCCGCCACACACAGGGTACCTCCTCAGAGCCCAGCATCTCGCTCTTCAAGGTGCTCAGGAACATTTACAAAATAGGCAGCCAATAGGATGACCGGTAGCCCAGTGCCGTGGCACTTTTCACAGGCATGGTCGCTGGCTGAATGTTAGCCTCACTGGAAGCCTGGTCTGGAGATACTGATTTCATTGGTCTGGGTGGAGCCCAGGCATCAGGATTGTATTAGTTTTTTTTATCAATGCTGTAACAAGTTATTTGAAATTTAGTGGCTTAAAGAATATAAATTTATGTTGTTTTATACTATAACGTATATGTCATTTATAATGATCTCAACATTCTGTAGTCCAACACAGAGCTCACTGGGCTAAACTCAAGGTTTGTTAGTCTGTTTCCTTTCTGGAGGAAAATTTGATCCCTTAGCTTTTGCAGGAAACAATTGGCAATTTCCGTTGCCAATTCTAGAGACTTCTGGAATTCCTTGGGTTGCAGCCCCTGCCTCCATCTTCAATATTTTTTTTTTTTAAAAAAAGCCATAGTGGGAAAAACATTTTTTTTTAAGAGAGACAAGGAATCAAAAATGCCTATCTCGTGCCTCCCCTGCCTGCCCCTGTTTGTAACCTTGTAGAGCTTTATCTGTGAAGGTGCCCTTAACAGTTGGTCTCCTAAGCCATCCCCTCAGACTCGCAGATGAGGGAGCTGTGGCCTCGGGAGATGAGGTAATTCCCCCAAATTTTCTCACACAGTCATTTCTCCCAACTCTCAGTCCAGTGACAACAGGGTATTAGCATTCCCCTTGGTCTCCACTGCCAATTCCGGACAATTGCTCTTCCGCTCTCGTGTGAAATTTCATACTCCTTTGATGTTTGATTTTCTCTCCAGGGTAGTAAGCATGCCTGGGGCTCTGCCAAGGGGCTGCCGGGCTGGAGCCCACAGCTGGGCAAGGGTGGTTCAGGAGTCTAGGGAAGGTCAGAAGCACCAAATCCAGTGAGTGGGCAGAGAGCAAGGACTGGTGTGAACACACGAGTGGTGACAGAGGACCGGCAAGTGCCAAGGCTTTGGGGCACCAGAGGTTGCCAAGGCAATGGGATGAAGGGGCTGGGTGGGTTGTAACTGGGTGTTCAGTGACTAGGGAGGGTGTGTGAGGTTGCCCTGCTCAAAGCCCTCTTAGCTGCTGGACTACGCTGTCAGCTTTCTTATTCTCTTCATCTCTGAGATGGATGGACCTCCCATTCAGTCCCTCCCAACCACTGATAACGTGGGGAGTTGTCTCAATCTTCCTCTCTGTACTGGGCTAAATAGTGCCCCCCAATGTATGTCTGCCCATAACATCAGCATGGGATCTTATTTGGAAATGTGGTCATTCCCCCTTGTCCATGATGGATGTGTTCCAAGACCCCCCATTGGATGCCTGAATCTGCGATAGTACCAAACCTATATATGCTATGTTTTCCCTCTTTCGTTAGTTTTGTTTTGTTTTGTTTTGTTTAATGCTATATTTTTTCTGTTTGACAACTGAGATGGCTACTACATGACCAGTGAGTAGGTGGCTATATACACTGTGGACACCCTGGACAAAGGGATGATTCTGCCCCAGGAGTGACAGAGTAGGACAGCACGAGATTTCATCACGCTACTTGGAATAGTGTGCAAGTTAAGACTTATGAATTGTTTATTTCTGGAATTTTCCATTTAATATTTTCAGACTACAGTTGACTCTGGGTAACTGAAAACACAGAAAGCAAAACTGCAATAAGGGGAGATTACTGTCGAGATTTTGTAGGCGTCATTTGCTAAATTAAGATAAGTCCATATTGGATTAGGGTGGGCCCTAAATCCAGTGTGCCTGGTGTCTTTATAAGAACATGAGAAGAGACACAGAACACAGAAAGCAAAACTGCAATAAGGGGAGATTACTGTCGAGATTTTGTAGGCGTCATTTGTTAAATTCAGATAAGTCCATATTGGATGAGGGTGGGCCCTAAATCCAGTGTGCCTGGTGTCTTTATAAGAACATGAGAAGAGACACAGAGACACACAGAGAAGGAGGCCATGTGAAGACGAAGGCAGAGGTAGAAGCGATGCATCTACAAGACAAGAAACCTCAAGGATTGCCAGCAACACCAGGAACTGAAAGATAGGCTTGGAACAAATCCTTCCTCAGAGCCTGCAGATGGAGCCAACCCAGCCCACAGCTCCGTTTCAGACTGCCAGCCTCCAGAACTTTGAGAGAAGAAATTTCTAAGCCACCCGTGTGTGGACCTTTGTTATAACAGCCCTAGCAGACTGATACCCTCTTCATCCCCTGTCCTACAGCAATCCTAGGAGATTTAAACAACCACCTAGACTTCCCTTCACCCAGCTGCAGTTTGAGACATTAGACTCCCCTTAGCTCTGCTGGTCACCGTCTCCACTTCACCCTGGTCACCCACACCAAGACACACCTCAGGTGCTGACACTACCTGGAATAATTGCACCTCAGGAACTTATAAGCTCGACTACATCTCCCTATTCTTTTGGGTCTCTCACAATGTTTTTCCAAGTATAAATTTTCTTCAACCTTATTAATGGTATATTGGAATAATGGCCCCAATTCATTCATGTGCCATGGGTTCCAAAATGTATATATTTTTTACATTTTAACATTTCTGGTATCGGGATGTGTCTTATAATTGATCATGTCCAGCAGCAATCATGATATAGTTGCCTTTCCTGATACCTCCTTGAGAGATCAAGTACTTACGAGCATTAACACCTGCAGAATGGCTGCCAGTGGTTTGGGAAAAAGAGCGGAGACGCTGTGACCTCTTTTATGAAAGATGGCATCACTTGTTGCTCATAACACATGTTATTCCCAGGTGTGTGGGAAAACCTAGACATTGATGCTTTTAGTCTCGAAATATTCCAGATGAGCTGGACTTTGAATGTGAACAAGTTTATAAACGCCTTGGCCATTGATTTTGTTTATGTTTTCCTTTTCTGCACGCACAGAGATATATGATATGAATCTGTCTAAATAAGTCTGAAAGAGTTCTCTTAATGTGCCTGTAATGTGCATAACATGCAAACTCTAAGTGATAAAACAGTATCATGCCATAATTTGCCAGCATAGTTTCTATGTTAGAGGAACGTAAAATAATGACAGAACTTAAAACAAATGATATCACAGATAGAATGAAATACAATATTCTCTCAGTAGCATCCCCAAGTCCTTGTGCAGCTGTCATCAGAAAAACCCAAACTCTGGAGTAATAGATGCCGCAGGAGGCCCTCCTGGTCTCATCCACTCCATGCTCTTCCTTGTGACCCTGGGAGCTGGTAGTCACCTGCCCATACTGTGTCACTGCTGGCTGCTTGGCTTTGTCCCTATTGCTTGGCTTACCTGGAATGAGCTCCCCTTTCCTCAACTCCTGCTATGACCCCCAAACCTGTCTTCCTTCTGTCATCATCAGCCAGCCAGTCCTGTCAGTTCTGCCTTCAAATGTGGTCACCATCCAATCACTTCCCATCCACTCTGCTGTGTCTGAGTCCAATCCATCATTTTTTCTAACTTGGATGACTCCAATAGCTTCCTAGTGGGTCTCTCTGCCACCTCCATGGCTCCTTTTTAAGTCTGTTTCCCCCATAGCAGCCAAAAAGACCCTGTTAACACATCAGCCAAGTCATATCTGTCTTCTGCTCATAAGACTCCATGGCTCCTGACTCTCTCAAAGGAAATCCAAAGAACCTTCAGTGTCAACAAGCCTCAATGTGATGGGTGCCTGTCACCATTACGACTCTATCCCCTGTCCCTCTCCCTTACATCCACTCTGCTCTAGCCACACTGGCCTTGCTTCTGTTCAACTTGCCAGGCAGCCCCTGCCTAAGGACCTTAGCATGTCCTGTCTCTCTGTCTGGAACATTCTTTCTTGATATGCCCAGGACTCATGTAATCACTCCCTTTAGGGTTTTATTTAAATCTCACCTTCTCAGTGAAACTTTCCCTTTCAACTATATTTAAAAGCACAACACTCCAATCTGCTTTTTCTATTCCCTTTCCTTGTAGTTTTAGCACTTATCACTAACATGTTATATATTTTACATACCATCTTATTTATTGCTGCCACCCTTCCAAGAATGTAAAGCTTTTTGATAGCATATTTTGTCCACTAATTTATCCCCAGGGTGCAGAACTCAACAGAGCAGATGCTCAATAACTATTTGGATGAATATTTGTGGAATAAATCCTCTCTTAGCTCTCCTTATTCCTTTTCATCCTTCACCTCCTAATGCAGGCATCATCTCCCCTAAGTAGCCTTCCCTGACTCCAGCCCATCCCACCCTCACCCCGTCTGGATTAGAAATTCCTCTCTGATATTCCCACAATACCATGCTCATGTTTCTACCATTTACATCCCTTGTTCTTTTGTAACGATCTGTTTATATGATGGAACATAAGAAAACCGCCCCAGTGGAGCCTGGCACATGGCAGCTCTCTCTAAAAGGCGGTATTAGCATGACAACTGGGCGCCTGTCATGTACCCATGTAGAGGGGCCTCCATATGATATATGTATGGAATGAATGGAAGCTCCTTCAGTCTGATGCTCCTTCAACTCAGATCAGGGGTGGAGCTTCCTGCACCTGCAACTATTTCCTCCTCTCTCTAGGTCTGTGCTTCATAGATAGTTAGTAGGAGGTAAATATTTGCTGAGTTGAATCAAGTGCCAGGGAGATTTCTGTGTATGTAGCTGCTGGTGTCCTCCTTCCGAGAGTCTGTTTAATAATCATTAAGCTGACAGCCCTCATACACGCCCTCCCCAGCACCTGAGCCGGCCAAAAGTCATCTGTCCTCTTCGTGGCTTTGAAGGTCCCTGCAGGATTATGAATGAATACTTCAAGAGCGTATTATAAATTCAGACGTGTCTTCTAGGCTTTCAAGTGTCACAGCGGGAACCTGTTACTGAAGCAACCTGAGGGTAAAAGGCTTCTCACCTTTCCAAAGTGGCTCCTCCCACAGCATTTTCTTAGCCTGAAGTTAAAGAAGAAGAGGAAGGGAAGCCACCTGATTGAGCCTCTTAAAGCTCCTTCATTTTTCAGGAGACTGATTTTTTATTGTTCCACTATGACATAATTTAACACAATCACCCGCTCATCTCCTCTGTATTCGCAAGTTTTATTGTCCCCACTACTCTGCCCAAAACACAGTGAGCTACTTACTTAGTGAAATGTGTATGTAGAGAAAGTAGACTGATGGCTGTCAGGGACAGGGACGGGGGGATGGAAGGGTGGCCATGGGGAGTTAGTGTTTCTGGGGACAGCATTTCAGTGTTGCAAGATCAAGAGTTCTGGAGAGGGATGGTGTGATGGTTGCCCAACAATGTGGATATTTAATGGCACTGAACTAAACACTTAAAAATGATTAGAGTGGTAAATTTTATGCTATGGATATTTTACTACACACTTAAAAAAAAAAAAGCTTGATTTTGTGACGCTTTGTCTACAAGCAAGAGATTGGAAAACCAAGCTTTGCTTCTCCCAAAAGCTAGAAGCTGCCTAGCTGCACCTGAGGCAGTTTGAGACTGAGACGGTAATCCTGAGGCCAGCAATTCTCAAAGCATGGTCCCCAGACCAGCAGCATCAGCACCACCTGGGCTTTTGTTAGAAGTGCACATTTTCAGGCCCCATCCCAGACCTGCTGACTCAGACACTTTGGGGTGGGCTCAGAATCCTGTATACCAGCCTCCTGGAGATTCTTTTTTTTTTGTCTTTTTTCCGTGTCCGGCAACGGATCGCAACCCTCAGTGTCGCCCCCGTACCGGACTGGGACCGGCAACGGAATTGCAACCCTCGGTGTTGCCCCCGCGCCTCGCTCAGCCAGTGAGCGGGAACCGGTCTGTATGTGGGATCCGAACCCTCGGCGGGAGCGCTGCCGCGCTTCCCAACCTCCTGGAGATTCTGATGCCCACCTACACTCAGGAACCACCTATCTCAAAGCAAGCCCCAAGTCCTCCTGTGATACCCCAGCACTTATTGCATCTCACGCTGTGCAGTGAGAAGTGGGACAGAGAGCAGGGAGCTACATCCAGAAGCAAAGAATCCGAGCAGTGCATGAGATTCCACCAGCATCTCCAGTGGGTAATTACCCACCATGTCTGCTCCAGCACCACGTGACTTCCAGAACCCATGTGCCTTCCTCCTTCCAGGCCTTTCTATGTCTGAGGTCTCTCACACACAAAGCCTAGACTGTCTGGTCTGAGATTATATGAGGTCACAGAAAGTGTCACTAATTTGGGACCATGCTCCCTGTTTATGGGTGTGTGTGTGTATATAGGTATATATATATGTATTTAAGCATATACATATGTGCATATGTGTGTATATATGCATGCATGTATGTATATGTCTGTGTGTATATGTCTGTGTATACATGTATATGTATGTGTATATGTATATATGCATGTGTGTATATGTGCATATGTATATGTATATGTGTGTATATGTATATATGTTTATATATGTGTATACATCTATATATATATGTATGTGTATATATGTATGTCTATGTGTGTATATATGCACACATACATGTGTAAGTATGTGTATGTGTGTGTACGCATGTATACGTGTTTATACATGTATGTGTGTGTGCATGTATATGTGTATGTATGTACGTGTGTATGTATATTTATGCACTTGTACTCAATTGGGTGGTTCAAACATGAGTGGCTTTGATGCCTTGGTGGAAGTAAGACTCACTTTCTGTTGAAACATAATATTAATTTATAAGCAAAGAACACATTCAAAGGGAGTTGAGCTAGGTACAAAACAACCTCAGGGTCGCCTTAAATGACTTTCCCTCTGGGCTCGTCTTATAGTATCAGTGGGCTCTGTTTTAAGCACCTGCACTTCAGTAAATGGGTTCCCAGAGCATGCTGCTGCTGGGAACTGTGGGTGGAGAGGGACCCTTCACAGGAGCTCTCAGGTCAGAATTCACACCAGTAGCCCATGGGCCCATCTGCCCTCAGATGTGTTCCCCTGCACCACACATACATGGGTACACATGCTCACATGCACACACACACACACACAAACACATACACATGTATATATACATGTACACTCACATACAAACACACACACACATTCTGACACGCTCACATGCACGCCCGCACTCTCCTGAGTGCACCACGGGCTCGGCCCAAACTGTATACTTATATTATAAAAGTAATACATAAAGGAAAATAAAAGAAAATACAGAAAGGAAGACACAAACATCCCTCTTTACATCTATTACTCCCACATAGATTTACTCTCATTCCCTGTCCCACAAAGTGACCAATTCTTCAACCCCGAGTATTCATGCAAGTAAATGAACATACTTTGTGTGTGTGTGTGTGTGTGTGTGTGTGTGTGTGACCTGCGAATATAAGTATCTGAACCCTTGACCTTGGTATTTATAACACTGCGCACTAACCAACTGAAATAACGAGGAAGCCACACACATACTTTTTTTTTTTTGCACAAATACAATCATGCTTTATTTGCTGCTCTGCTCCCTGCTTTTTGCCACTTACTGTGTCTTGGAGACTTTTCCATGAGAGTATGTGTAGCCCTTCATCCCTGTTCTTTTTAATGGCTCCATTCTACTTCATAATATGGAATAATATGTTAACCACCAGTGAACAAGTGATTTCTTTTTCACTTTTTCCTATTACAAAACAATGCAATGAACATCTTTGTCTTTACATCATTGTGCATATAATTATTTCTGGAGGAGAGTCCCTAGGAATTACTGCTGTGTAGAGTGTGGCTCTGATGAAAAACTTCCAATGTGATAACTGACAGTGTCTGTCAGCCACAGAACAGAGTGTGAGGGTCCCTCAGCTGGAATATGAATCCACCCTTGTAATCTCCTAACTATGTTTGCACATTTGACAAGATAATGTTTGTAAGGATTTCTATATCCCCAGTACTGACATGAATTATTTATTTATGATATACAATAAAGTGCACATTTTATCAAAAGCATCAGCCTTCCCATGAATGATTACTATTTTTTAATTGTAGCATGAGGTGGGAGGCTTCTTTTGTTCTGCCGAAGTAGCTCATTGATTAGAAAAGTTTGAGAAGTAACTGACACAGAGGATCTGGAGAACTAATAACAATCGCGAAGCTGGTGAGATAACAGGTTAGGATAGGTCCCTTGTTATCACTGAGAACTAAAATTGGATCGAGGAAAATATACATTTGGAAGAACTTAGCAATACTATGGTCTCAAGAAAGCACATTACCAAGATAAGCTATGGAGTTCTGCCTTTTGAGTATTTATTGAAAGTAGCTGTATTTAAAAGATCAATACAGTGTTGTTCAAAGACACTGGCATGGGCTAGGTAACATATTAGGGCTCCTTGTGTTTTCTGTGGCTTTATATACCTTGAATATATACTTGAATTCTGAAACAATGAGCGTTCTATCAGAATATTAGTTTTTGTGCTGCATGCATAGGTCTCACGCTGTAAATCCTCTAAGATCGCCTGTTTATAGAAGACAATACTGCGCTATTTCTCGGGTCATGCTCTTTTCTTTAATGTGTCTCTCCCCTCTTTCTTAAAATTCTAACTCATTGTCCACAACTATTCTGCATCTTGCTTACTGAGATTGTATTTCATTGAAGGAGTCAAGCTGAGGATAGGGACATAAGACAGGGAGATTTGGTTCAGAGGTGATAGGGACACATGTCCACAGAGGCAAGTGGTGTTGACACAACTTTCAAATGCTGAGTACATCAGTGATGTGCTTCCTGTTTCTTGCTCTCAGGGAGGCTGTCTAATAACCTAAAACACAAATGCAGCCAGAAGCTTCTCCCTCCTGGAATGCTGAGGGTAACAGGGGAAAGCAAGTTGGATTCTACAGAATATCCTCTCCATTGATCTCTCCTGGCTGTTACTGCACCTGCAGGGAGATGGGGAAGTGGGTCAGGAGGAAGGCACCACTGCCCCCCCATGGACTCAGTGTGACAAAAGTACCTCCCAGGAGGTAGCAGGTGGCATTATGTGCATCTGCCTATTCATCCAACTCCATGCCTGGAGCCACAACTCTGAGGAAGCCTGTGGAAATAAAATACTGATTAGTCCCCTTAATAAATCAAATGTGATTCAGCCCAGATGACATGAGGATTTCACATGTGACTCTGGAGGGCTGTGGGGTATTGGTACAGGATTGTTTGTGTATTGCTTTGCCTTGCTTTCTACAGGGCATGCTGTGCTGGTTTATGAGAAGTTGCCTGCGCAAGAATTGAGAGGTTAGGTCCATCAGGTCAAAGTTCTCAGAGGACAAATAAGGAAATCCCAACAAGTCCAACCAAACCAGACCCAATAGGGAATGTACTGTCCACTGAGAAAACTTCTAGAAGATTCTTGTTTCCCAAGGACAACCAGCTTTCTCCAGCTATGCCTCACAAAGAAAGTTATCTTAAGAGGAATATTGCTAGATAAATGAGTCATCCCTCCAAGGACAAAATGCCCATATTCTTCAGACCTTGCCTGCTCCCAGGGCTAGTTTCTGTGGACCTAGGGTGACCTAGCCCTGGGAACAGTCTTAAATATACTAAGGGTCCCCAGGAGGTGTCAGAGACTTCCCCAGAATCTATTCTTTTCTTGTTCTCTATAGTCATAGAATCCTTCGGGTTAAGAGGAACGCTTAGCTGGAGTCTATAGTTGCACCCTACCTTGCAGGTATGGGCATGGACAGAGTGATGTGGAAGCACTCCAGAGTCATCCTTTAAGGAGGAGCTGCTCTACTCCATGTCCTATATTCCTCTTCCCCCTTCCTGCAGGCAGGTTGTCCAGAGGATGCTGGTGAGACAGCTGTGACCAGGCAGATGAGGGTTATGCTCTAGGGCATGGAAAAGCAACAATACAGCAGGGACCTGGGTGACCTCATGGAGCAGAGGCACCTGCCAACCCTGGCCACTCACCTCTGTGTTGTTACAGATGGAGAAATCAAGTTAGATATTCATCAGTTGTTATACTCGTGTGTCCTTTATGGCAGCTTTGCCTGTGTCCTCATCAGAATATAGGAAAAAACAAGAATGGCTGTGAGTAACTGCTCACTCCCAGGAGAGTGAAACTAGTCAGCAGGCATGTGCTTGTTGGCTACATCTGATGTGGGGTCTGCACCAGGTCTTGGTCTATGTGTACATGACACACTCACGGCAGGGATGAGCTGCTGACATGGCTTAGACTCTTGTATTCGGTAAAGCCTGCTCAGATTGTTGGGTCTTCCTCTTCCTATAACTACATCAAAATGATGCCAAAATAACTTTTAAATATTTAAAATATAAAAAAATAAAACGGGTTCTCAAAGAGTGTTCTGGGAATCCCAGGAGATCCCCAAGACCATTTTATAGGATCTTAGACATGTTTTTACCCTTATTCTCTGACAAGAGTGCAGCAGTTTCCCAGAGCCTGTGTAACCTGATAGCACAACAGAAGCAGAGACGAGAATCCACCTGTCTTTTATTAAGCCCATATAAAAGAGATTTGCAAAAATCAGAAACAATGCCACTCTTTTTGCTAATATCTTTGTTTTGGAAAATATAGTTATTTTGCACTAAAAATATGTTATTTACATTAGCATGGAATGATGTTATTTTTGTGAACAAAAGCTCTTTGGTGTCATTAATAATTAGGATAAAAGGATCCTGGGACCCAAAGTTTGAGAAGTGCTAGTCTAAGTCACCATTCTCCAGAAACCCTTTGATTCTATTTTCTCTGCTTATCATACCACCCTCACACACACACAAACACACACACACACACACACACAATGTAAAGCATATAAACACTTACACACACATATATAGTCATGTGCCACTTAATGATGTTTCTGTCAAGGACAGACTGCATATGTGACAGTGGTCCCATAAAATTATAATACCATATTTTTCCTGTACATTTTCTATGTTTAGATATATTTAGATACATAAATACTTATCATTATGTTACAATTGCCTACAGTATTCGGTACAGTAACGTACTGTGCAGGTGTGTAGCCTGGGAACAGTAGACTATACCATACAACCTAGGTGTATAGTAAGCTATATCATGTAGGTTTGTGAAAGTACACTCTGTTGTTCACATAATAACACAATCACCTAATGACATTTTCAAAATGCGTCTGTTTTGTTAAGCATCACATGACTGTCCATACATACATACACACACTCATACACAGAAGATCATTTATTTCTGACTCTCTCCATTATTGCAGGTGGCAAATGACAGCAGTGCATGGGTTCAGGTATTTAAACAACAATAGCTCCTGTGATGAGAATAGCATGTGACTACTCTAGCGCTTCCACTGACTCACTTTGTTCCTGTCTCCCAATTTTCTGATTGAGGTGTCGTGGTAAACCTATCCAGCAGCAAGCCGTTCCTGCCTCCTTCTGCTAAACCTCTTGCTCAAAACAGCATCTGGCAGCAGCCCACAGTGACTTTTCCAAACTTCCCAAGCAAGCACTAGAAAACAAAGGAGAAGATGGAAACTCCCAGCACTTACAACTAAGATTGGCCACAACCCATCGCCATAACTTTGTGCCTACAGAACACAGATCCTTTATTAATCTATCTACAGATCAATTGTAAAAACAATGAATTAGGCACAAAGAAAATCTTAATACATTTCAAAAAGGGTATGGCATGGGCCATGTTTTCTGACCACAATGCAAACATAAAAGTTTATAAAAGTTTAAATAACAAACTCAAGTTTGTAACAATAAAAACTAACCTTCTAAATGTCTCCCAACTAATACAGGAAATAAACTCTTCAAAAACAGGTGAAAGAATAACAATTACAAAAATACTAAATAGGAAAATCTATAGGATGTACATTAGATATATAGGATGTGTCCAAAGCTGCTCTCTTGGAAAGTTTTACCACCTTAAATTCGTTCAATAGTTTTTTTGAGAAAGAAAGAAAGCTTAAAGAAAATAAAAAAGAGGAGAAAAAGAAAAAATATGCATATATAAAATAATATACCAAATATATATACATACACACATATGTCCAATAAAATGAGGAATATGTGAAAATAAGAAAAATAATTAAAGTAAAAAGGAGAAAAAACCTGAGATAAAACAAAACAAAAAAAAGAATGAAAACAAAAATAATTTATGAATATATTTAATAAATACACAACCCGTATACATACATTTTTCCAATGATATATTAAACCAGGAGGAAAACCAAAACATTTTTCTGAAGCACACATAAAAAGGACCTGAATAGATTTACATGTTCTTTAGGAAGACTAAATATAGTGAAGTTCTCTGTGCTACCAAAATTAATATTAACTATAACACATTTTATTATAAAAGTCCCATGTGATTATTACCTGACAAAGTAAGTATAAAGTTGAACCTTAAAAACACACTCTACCCCACAAATATGTATAAGTAAATGTTAAAATTTAAAAATTTGAAAAACAAAAGGTACCTTTTCACACAATTATCCAAGATAGTAAAAAGAAAAAATACACGCATGAGGCTAATAGAAATATTTTTAAAAAGAATAATGAGGAGGGAAAATTTCTTTCATTTTACTCTAGGGTCTTGAATAGAGCTAGCACATAGTAGATGTTAAATAAAGATTGCTGAATGCATAAAGGAGAGAAATGAATTACCAAAATGAGTAGATATTATAAAGCTATAATCATTAAATGAATGTATTATTGATGTCATGATAAAAAGATTATTGGGGCCCGAGCCTGTGGCGCACTCGGGAGAGTGCAGTGCTGGGAGCGCAGCAGCGCTCCCACTGTGGGTTTGGATCCTATATAGGGATGATCGGTGCACTCACTGGCTGAGTGCGGTGTGGCCGGTCTCAAAAAGGACAAAAAAAAAAAAAAAAAAAAAAGATTATTGGAATTGAGTAGAAAATCCAGAAATGAATCCAAGTATAAATATATATTTACATATGTTAATATTTCACATTACTTGGGATAATAATGTTGGCATGGGAGAGTAACAATTCGGAAAACGTTCAAGTCATATTTTGGATAGCTACACAAAAATTACACCAAAATTTTAAAAATATTTCAAATGTAAATGAATAAAATCATTAAATATTAGAAAAATATATAGGCACTAGAGGACTTTATACGTATAACAGTGAAGGTTGAACTAACAGGAGAAACTGATTTAACTACATAAATATTAAAATATGTTCCATATAAAAAGACTTTGAATAAAGTAAAAACACCAGGAAAGCAGGAAAATTACTTATGATACATAGGGTAGAAACAGTTATATTCTTAATATATAGTAAGTAGCTTTTATGAATCAATTAGGAAAGGTAAACACTTCGTTAGAAAAATAAGCCAAAGTCAAGCAGTTGATTCCAAAGTAGAAATGCAAACACTGAATAATCATATGAAACGATATTCATCCTCGTGACTGAGCAAATCCTTGCAAACTGAAGTGAAAGTGAGATGCTCTTAACCTTAAGAAAAATGAAGAAAAACCAGTGAAGCACCGGACTTAAGAGGTTGTGAGGAGGAAGCACTCACATACACTGTGAGAGGGGACGTGGATTTACCTTTCTGCAGGCATCGGACAAGATGCGTCAGAAGCATTAGCAGTGTTCAGACCCTGTGATCCAGCCACTCCACTTGGGAATAACCCCACAAGCTCATAACAGCTGCATGTATAGTAATACCCTTCATATTTGGAGAAAAGGAAAAAAAGAAGGCAGACTAAACAACTACCGGTGAGAGATTGATTTGATAAAGTGAGAAAATCACATGATGGAATAAAGGCATTTAAAATAACGTTATAGTCATTGAGTAATTGGCATGGAATAATGTTCACAATATATAATATCAAATGGAAAAATTATAAAAGAGGATGTTAATATGATCCCATGTTGGTAAAAACAATAAATCTGAGTGTATATATGCATGCATAATAAGAATCTAGAAATGGTATCAGGTGACAGATGTGTTCTGTAAGTTGCAATTTTCTATGCAAACATAGATTATCTTTGTAATCAGGAAAAAACTCACATACTTAACACCTTTATTTTCCTTCCTTGTGTTTTTGGCATGAGGTCTGGAAGATGGTGGTCAGCTATAGGGGAATGTTTTTCAAATTCTCATGGGAGTGTTATTTCTAGGCCTTTTACCTGAGAAGGCAGGGCCCTGGGCACATGTCCCGCATGCAGAGGAACCATAGAAGACCTGAGGAGTGTAGACCCGAGAAGTGGCAGTGCCCAGCAAGATCGTGGTCCTGAAGGCTGCTCCCCTCTACACGGAGCAGCCCCTGCCTGTTGTGTTTCTCTGAAGATTTGGGGGACTGTGGAATCAACATGCTTCTGGCAGAACATATTCTAACTGATGATGAGAACATTTTTAAATAATTATGATAGTGTTGGGATGGCCTAATGAAAATTTTGATTAAAATATTTACAGGCACCGAGACTTTCATATTCTCTGCAAAACCCTCCTGCGCTGTTAGTGGAAGGCATAAAAGTGGTCAGCCTTTCTGGAGGGTGAGCGGATAAGACTTTTCATATATCAAAAGTCTGCCTTTTTATAATAGTTCATGGCCTTTAATCCAGGGATTCTGCTTACAGGAATTTGTCCCAAGGAAACCATCAAATAGGAGAACAGAAATCTCACTCAAAAAGATTAAAAAAAAATCATTATCTTATTGTAAAAAATGATAAGTAAAGTGAATGGAAACAGAAATATTAATGATGATTATCTCTGGGTGAAGTAATTTTGAGTGATTTTTACTGTCTTCTTTTGTCTTATCTACATTTAAAAAAATTTCTTAATTTGATAAAGTAGTAATTTTCCACAGGGAAAAAGCTCCATTGTAATTTAAAATATTTTATCAAAGAATTCATTTTTAATTTTGTTTAGTTGATTTTCCTTTTTGTTACCTTTGTTTTGCTTCTTCAGTTTTCCTTTCCTTCAATATCCTTTTCTTTCCTTCCGTTTTTTCACTTCCAGGCTGAAATGAAGGGGCGTGAAGTAGGGTGAGAGGCGTTGCTAAGCTTTCAGATTTGTCCAGGGTACATCAGTCAGAAACTAAAGATAGGTTTTCATGGGTTCATTTTTTACCTGCCCCTTCTGTCTATGAAGCTCCAGAGAAAAGTGGATGCTGTGCCTGCAGGGAGAGATGTCACCCTTGTGGGGCACATCTGTCAGATATCTTGCTTTATTTTACTCTAAGTCAGTGGTTCTCAAACTGTAATGTCCATCAACATCACCCGGACAACTTGTCACAACAGATCCGGGCCCTGCCACCAGGGATTCTGACTTAGTGGGTCTTGGTGGGGCTGAAGGTCATATTCTAATCAGGCCCCAGTGGCGCTGATGCAGCTAGTCCAGGACCACACTTGGAGAGCCACCAGTTTAAATCAGTAGAAGGTATCAGTTGTGGGAAAACCAAATATCGATGGAAGTTCATCCAAATGAATTTCACCAGTGAACGAAAAATAATAATAATAATTTTGCCCCAACAAGCGGAGAAGAACAGAAAAAAACTGCCACAGCAGTAAGTGTTCCAGTATCGGGTGTTCCCGTCTTGATGAGATGGACTGGACAGAAACTTTCAGAGACCTTTGACATGGAAAAACATACAATAGCCACCTGCCTCTGAAAATAATCAAAAATAAAAGCAATTCTAAAGTATAAAATAAGAATAAGATAGACCAGCAAATATCCTACACTTGCCATGCTGACTTCTCTTTGATGTTCCTTGTGAAATACCAGTTTCTTAAAAATAAATTTTCAGCATCCCTGATTTTCTGGCATCCTAGGCACTTTATTAGTTGGCCTATTAGGTAACACGGTTCTGGTTGGAGAGGAAATCTCTACTGTGACTTACACATCCCCAGATGGAAACACATACAAAGTACGGATAATTGTTGGCCAGGACTGTGATTGGAGTCCGGTGTCTGGTGTCCGGCTTCCTGCGCTTGTGAAGGCTGTGTCAAGGTCAAAGCCTTCAGCTCAGTCTCTGGCTGGGTTGCAAACCAAGTGGCACTGAGAGTGCCCTCCCTGACCCCAGTCCGCCATGCATAGGGGGCTGCCCTCCTTGGGGAACTGGCATGCCTGTATTCTGGTGTAAAGATCAGGTTGGTGTCCTGTGCAAGATCTCTTAGCAGAGTTGGGCAGCAAAACCAGCTCCCCTCCCGAGCTCCATCAGGCTGCCTGTTCTGGTTGCTTGAACTTGAGCTGCCCTTGCAGAGACCCATGAATGCAGCCCAGAGAGGAGCAGTCTGGAGGGGAGGGGAGATATCTGCAAGATTCACAGACCACACACCGATTCTCCAGGGAAACCTGGGGCCACAAAGAAGGGAAAACAGCATCCTGGCCAGTACTTAGGGCCGGTCTATACTGACTGCATACCCTGCTGGTGTCTCCCGGGATCTTCAGTGTTACTATTGCACGTTGATGCTAGTCATTTGGGGCGGAGGGAGCTGTCCATCACCCAGACCTCTCTTCCTAAGGACTATCACCCAGCCTTTTGGGAACCCACTGTTACATTTGTCTTGGGGAGACCCCACTTCCCATTACAGAAGCCCAGAGGGCATCCTCTCTTTGCGGACCTGGCCCAGCCTATGAATGGCATCCAATTTAGGTTCGTCCAGTTGGGCGGTCTCAGCTGGGATTCTTGAGCAAGGCACAGAAGACAGCTGGGAAGTATTATGTTAATTATAGCCACACGGAGCACAGGCACTAGACTATAGCTTCCACACGGTTCCTCTTCCCAAATTCTGGACTTCAAGGTTCCTGATAATCTGCCTTCCCCTCAAAATCCCCGTTGTTGAAGATAGCTGCAGAGGTGGTTTCTGTTGCTTGCTACCGAGAAACCTGTCTGATACAATGGGCTGAGGCCAGGGGCTGGGAGGGGAAACCCGAGGACCTGAGAAGACTGAACAGTTCCTACACTGATTGTCATGTATAAAAGGGACTTTTGAATACATTACGACAATGGCCTAAGGTCACTGTCCTTGCTTTCCCAGACTCAGGATGACCAAATGTCCACTTCAACTTTGCCCAATGGCCAGCCTGTCAGGCATTGGCAATAAAGGCGCGGGAGCAGGAGTGGAGGGGACTTTGGAGTTAGGCAGCCAAGTTCCAGAAAACAGCTGTGAGGCCTTTTGAAGTCAGTATTTCATTACAGACGCAGGTGCAGTTGTTTCTGTCCGTTTGCCCCTGAAGCCTGAGTCAGCGAAGGAATGGGAAGGGGGGTGGGGGAAAGAGAAAGGGCACAACATTGTCATGTTGCGGGCTGGGTCTCTTTTGGAATCCTGCCCCCCAGCCTCAGCCCAGCCCCCACTTCAATGGCTTCGCTGGGGACGTGGCTCCACCTCCGAGGTTGCCGCAGCGCCTTCTCCTCCCCCCAAGCCACCCACCCCCAGAGAGCAGACAGCTCAGAAAGGAGAGCCCGACGGGGGCGGGGCGGGGCCCGGGGCCCCATCTCTAGAAGATGCAGACACGTGATGGCCCAAGACAAACAGAGGCTAGAGCAGGGCAGGACACTCCCAGCGATTCAGAGCCTAAATCCTGAAGCTGAAAGGACTCTGCTAACTTTGGTTTTGATGTCATGTGACATCACTCACTCAGATGACCTGCGGTCCTGGGTGGGCACAAAGAGTGGATTTAGCGTGGTAGTCATGGGCACTTGTACTCCTGACCCAAACGCCTCCTGCTGCTCTCCTGCTCCTACTGTCTCTGAGCATGGCTGCACCTGCAAAAGCCCCTTAGCCTCCCAGTGACTTGCCATTGGGGATTTGGGAAGAAGACAGGGAAAGGCATCCCTTGGTTCCATCCCTGATGCCCCTAGACACTGACGAAGGCTTGGGAGGGAGCTGTGCGGCCACCCTGGCTGCGTCTCTGAGCCTCAGTTTAAACTAGTACCAGGACTGTGCCCCCGTTCCTGGGGCTGTGGATGGCAGTATTCTTTCACTTTTTCACACCATTCTGCATGCATTCAGATCACTGTACCCACAGATTTAACAACTCTTTTTTTTTTTTTTCCCTTTTTGTCTCTTTTTTACTGACCGGCAACAGGATCGCAACCCTCGGTGTTGCACCTGCACCTCGCTCAGCCAGTGAGTGGGAACCGGTCTCCACATGGGATCCGAACCCTCAGCGGGAGCGCCGCCGCGCTCCCAAGTGGCGCACTATCCAGTGCGCCACCGGGCCGGCCCAACAACTCTTAAACAGATACAAATGTGGCCATCTGTAGTGGATTGAATTATGCCCCCCCAAAACTCACTGAAGCTTGAATTGTGTCCCCTAAGTTTTATGTATTAGAAACTTAGTCCCCACTGTGACTTTTAAGAGGGTGGAAAATCCTATTATGGTAATTGAAAGGTGAAGCCCTGAAGAGGTGATTAGACTGTAGGACCATGCAGTAGTGAATGGGTTAAAAATGGTGGTCATGAGTGTGGTGCTGAGGGCTTTAAAAGGACAGTGCATAAGGAACTATCTCACTCTTGCTCTCTCTGCTCCACTATCTTCTGCCACGTGAGACCCCTGTGGTTCTGTCTCCACTAAGGCCTTCACCAGCTGTGTTCCCTGGACTTTGGACTTTCTAGTGTCTGAAACTGTATGCAGCAAATTTTGTTTTCTTATAAATTGCCCAGTTCTTGGTATTTTGTTGTAAGCAACAGAAACAGACTAATGCATCATCCCTTCCAGGGGAGCAGGACCCTGGAGAAGGCCACACCCACTGATTTTATGAAAATCTCTGAATGTGAAAACTGCATGGCACGTGGGCATGAGGGTGGGGGAGGCTGCTGTCGAGCAGACCACGAAGGCAACTGTCCCGGTCCAGACCAGGTGCCTCGAAATCAGCCCCCGGCCTGGGCGGTCAGCACAGAAAGAAGGAAGAATAACAGTGCTCTCACAGATCGACACTGAACCAGTATTCCTCTGGTACAGGGAACAAAGGGCAGGAGGGAGAGAAGATCGTGCCCAGGGTTTGAGTTTGGATAAGGGATGCGCCACTCACAGGCTGAGGACACAGGGATGGAACTAGAGCAGCCAGCGGGTCCCCAGCAGTGTGGTGCAGGTGCCGTTCTCAACAGTTTTGCATGGATGGGTTGACTTAGTCCTCACATTCCTGCCTGGTGGGTTCTCTGTGTCCTCTTCTTACCGATGAGCCCCACAATTGTGAAATAGCTGCCCGAGGTCACACGGCCAGGAGGTGCCTGGAGGGAGGATTTGGATCAGCCTGACTGGCTCAAGAATCTATGTTCTTAACCACTCTATAAACATACTTCTTAGGGAGGTATATTTAATTTTCTGGGACTACTATAACAAATTACCACAAACTTTGTAGCTTAAAACAAAAGAAATTTATTCTCTCCTAGTTCTGAAGGCCAGAAGTTTGGAATCAAGGTGTCAGCAGGGTCAGGCCTCCTCTGATGGCTGCAGGGAAGGCTCCTTCCTGCCTCTTCCAGCTCCTGGTGGCTCCAGGTTCTCCCTGGCTTATGGCCACATCACTTCAATCTCCGCCTGTCTTCATGTGTCTCTGTTTCTCAAATCTTCCTCTCCTTTCTCTTATAAGGACACCAATCATGAATTTAGTGTCCACCCTAAATCCAAAATAATCATGTCCCAAGATCCTTAACTTAATTACATCTGCAAAGACCCTATTTCCAGATAAGAAAGGCCACATCTACAGAACCAGGGGTTAGGACTTGGACATATCTTTTGGTAGACTGGATTCAACCCCCTACTGGGGGGTTATTCACTAAGTTTGGGGGGGAAGAAAAAAACTGAGTCATGATAAACACAGGAGGGACTTGGATAGAGAGAATAAATCGAAGGGTTTGCCTTAGACAAGATCACAGGAGATTTGGGGTTTAAGGCAGGAGTGAAAGCATGCTGAGAACGAGAACTCATTTTGAGCCATGTGAAGTGCAGGAAGGAGCTGCCAGATGGCCTTGCGTTCTTTGGGTAAGTGTGTGGCTCATCCTCGTGAGAGTGAGGCAGGCTGAGCGGCATTTAGGACTGGCAAAGGCAGACATGCAGGGAAATAGGATTGTCAATCAGATGCAGGCAGAACAACCCACAAAAGCCAAGAAGCCTGACTGAGGTGGGGAGGCGTGATTTTCTGTTATGGCCAACCTGTCCCTAAAGAAGAAAAATGTTTTCCTCTTTGTAATGTTTTAGAAATTCTCTACATGGAACAACCTATTTTCTACATCAAATGAACCTACTATCCAACTGGATTAAAACATCAAAAGAGTGAGAAATGAAAACACATGTTCACACAAACACCCATGCATTATCCGCAACAGCCAAAAAGTGGAAGCAACCCAAATGTCTATCAGTGGACGAATGGATAAACAAAATGTGGCTTATCTATACAATAAAATATTATTTGGCCATTAGAAAAAAGTATGACTTCATCTGCTGCGTGGATGGACCTGGAAACATTATCTTAGGTGAAAGAAGTTAGGCATGAAAGACCACATACTGTATGATTTGATTTATGTGAAATGTCCAGAATAGGCAAATCTGTAGAGACAGAAAATAGATAAGTGGTTGGGTAAGGGGTGCTTGTGGGTCGACTGAGAAAGGGGGGAGGGCTTCTTTCTGGGGTACTATGAATGTTCTCAAATTAATGGTGTTGATGATTGTACACCTTTTAAATATACCAAAAGGCATTAAATTGTAAACTTTAAGTAGATGAATGCATGGTATGTAAATTAAAGCTCAATAAAGCTGTTAAAAAGCATAAACCTAAACCCTTATACATTGCTGATAGGTATGTAAAATGGTTCAGCTACTGTGGAAAATAGTTTGGTGTTCCCCAAAAAGTTAAACATAGAATCAGAATCACCATCTAAGCCAGCAATTACACTCATAGATGTATACCAAAAGAACTGAAATAAGTTCAGATAAATACATGTGCACATATCATAGCAGCTTTATTCACAATCGCCAAAAGGTGAGAACAGCCCAAATGTCCATCAGTGGATGTATATACCTCAAAACAAGGTATATCCATGCGATGGAAGAATATTTGGCCATAAAAAGCAATGAGGTACTGACACTCACTACATCATAGATGAATCCTGAAAACATGGTGCTCAGTGAAAGAAGCCAGACACAAAAGGCCACATATTGTATGATTCCATTTATAGGAAATATCCAGGACAGATAAAATCATAAGAGTTGGAAAGTAGATTTGTGGTTGCCAGGGGCTGGGGGAGGAGGACTGGAGGGGACTCACTAACGGCTACAGTGCTTATCTTGGACAGGTGAAAATGTTTTGGAACTACATCAAGGTGGTGATCGTACAACACCGATGTTCTAATGCTACTGCATTGTACACATTAAATGCCTAACTTGATGTTGTGTGAATTTCGCTTCAATAAATTAAAGAAAAATCAACCTAAAGGTGGGGGGTGGAACAATGTGCAGGAGAGGAATCCGATTATCACAGGAATTCCATGTGATCAATAAGCTCTCCAAACAGAGCCTGATGTGGGGAGTGGCTCTCATGTGAGCAGCAGAGATTTTGTTCTAGAATAACCAGGTATCCTTCTGACTGCAGAGCTTGGGAGAGCCTTGTCTTTGTAGTCATATACCTGAGGCTCTCCTGGGCAGGTGTGGACAGCTTGCACACACCTGGGCAGGTGAAAATCCAGGAGAAGCATGGGCCCCTCCAGTAGGAGCATCGTGCCCACCTCCAGGGCAAAGGCTCTGAAATAATCAGGTGGAAAAACGTGAACAGCCCAGTGCAGCTGGTTTTTGGTGCTATATTTAGGAGATGACACTGTGGACCCATGTTCTCACCTGTACGTGTTGCTTGTTCTCTTGTGATTTACTGGAAGAGTTCCCCAATCTTTCCACTCACTGTCTTATTGTGAGTATTGCTATCTAATAAAAACCAAATCTGCCTATTTACCAACAACCTCCTGAGTTTAAAGCCCAATGCCTTTTTTAATTCCTTTTTTTTCTTTACTCTCATTTTCCCCTCCTGTAAAATGGGACAACACAATATTTCTGTGGGAATGGAAGGATATCATGTTTATCAACAGTTTTATAGGCTTTTAATATACTTGCAATTTTTACATTTTTTCTCCTGTGCCTAGAAGTAAATATTCAATAATTGTCCATGGACGTGAATTAAATGAAAATTAAATGGAAAGAAAAAGGTGTGCAGTCAGGGTTCCTGGGGAAACAGGTGACACTCAGGATGTCCAGGCTGTTTCTTTCCCCCCCACATCCATATGTGATGCCCTGACCTCCAATGGGATGGTGTTAGGAGGTGGGGCCTTTGGGAGGCGATTAGGCTCAGATGAAGTCGTGGGGGTGGAGCCCCCATAACCGGATTAGTGCCCATATAGGAAGAGAAAGGTCCGTGAGACTCCCTCGCCAAGCTCACTGAAGAAAGGCTGAGTGAGGACGCGGCAAGAAGATGCTGCCAGGAATCCGGCCCCGACTGGAAACTGAATACACCTGTACCTTGATCCTGGACTTCCAGCCTCCAAAACTGCAAGAAATAAACGTCTCTTGTTTAAGTCACCCAGTCTATGGTATTTCATTACAGCAGCCCGAGCTGACTTAGACGGTTTACCCGGAGATCATTCAAAAGAGGGACTCACGATCGAGGTGTGGGCAGAGTTAAGATAATCTAAAGCGGATGGTGAGGCCCAGAAAGAAGAGCCAAGGGAGGAGCCACGGTGCCTCAAATCTGATGGGGCAAGGGAAGGGCCCCTCCATGGGACGCTGCAGGAGAGCTGCGGCAGAAGAGGAGCCACAGCCGGGCAGGAACTGGGACTGCGGGGAGGGAATCTGATCTCCTGCTGCCAGAACCTCCTGCTGGCCACGTGGAACCCAATCCAGAGGTCCAGGGGCCCTGGGAGATGTAAGGGTGAAGGGTCAGCTCGGGTGTGTGTGTGTGTGTGCAGGGAGGTGAGGACTGTATATCTGGACAGGCAAATGGAGAAGGAACGGTCCCGAGGCCCCGTTTGGACCCTACGCAGTAGCTGATAATAGAGTTGGTGACGGACGTACGCATAGAAAGTCTGTGTAGTCTGTGGTCCTCCCCTTCTTCTTATACTCAAAGCACCGAGTGTGGACTGAAGCCTCTAGCTGATGCTAAATAATTGCCTGCCACTTTAATGGACTCCACTGTACTTGTGGTTGCATCTGTGCCCTGTTTCACCCCCAACAGGCATCCCTGTGAGCAGGAACTAAAAGGTATTTCTAGGAACGGTGAGCTCACCCAAGGCACAGGGCTGGCCAGCTCTGTGATGGCAGGTGGCTTACAAGGACAGGTTTGTGCTGTTTTTCACGTCCTGGTGACCCAGCTTCTTGTCTCTGCTGAGCTCAAGCGGTGCTGCGACATAATTAGTAGGTGGAGTTGCCTCTGAAAACATTCCTGTTGTCAATTTTGTTTTTTAAAGATGGGAAAAAGACGTCTCTGCTGCGGCCCCTTTGATATTCCAGCTTCTGACTCTATCTGCTCAGAACCCACTGACCTTTGTAAGAGACTCAAGAAATGATGTGGGCAAGTTACACGTGTACCCCTGATAAACTCCCTTTCGACAGCTTTGGAAGACCCAGTTTTAATAACTGTGAGATTTTTGAAGTTTTTCTAAATGAAAATTTTCAAAGAAAAAAACCATGTTTATATCTGTGCAGTCCTAGATCATTAGACATTTCCCTGAGAATATGGCCTTAGGCAGAAATTCCCACATCTCTATTTTTACATTCTTACACCTCCTTAATACTGTGATTTCTACTTCCTCGTCCAAGTGCGAGAATCTGTTCTGCCCATGATCAAATGTAAAGGCTGGAAAGGCATAAATCTCTTGGAAACAGGTGAAAGGAAGGCCATGCAGCCATTCTCCGATAGAGCACCACGTTTAACGAGCTTTATGCTTCCTGGACTCCTAATCTAAATAAGAAACATACTGAAAGCTATAAAAACTACGGTCCTTTCTTTGAAATCTCAATTAAAACCAACACAAAACAAGAATGCTCAAGGTCCCCATCCAGGACCATCTCTCAGGAAGAAAATTTTAAAAACTTGGTAACTTAAATTAGAACTGCCCCCCCACCTGCAATTCTTCTGACATTTATTTAAAAATATATAAATCTTACAAACCAGTAAGGGTCTACTGAGATAGGACACAGGTATGTCCACCATCTCAACATCGTTTTTCAAATGTTTTCAGTTCTGGCTAAATGCCAAAACGTGTTTTGATGTGATTCTTCCCCCTTAATTTATAACCTATGTGTATATCTGCAAGGAAATTTAATCCTTATGTTTCTGATTCCTTTACACTTAACTCATCAAATGTTGCTCTATAAGAGCCATTTGATGTTAAGGAGCCTTTGAGTCCTTTTTTATGAGGCCTTTTAAACCTGTTCCCCCTTAGAAACAGGAAGCCAGGTTTTTCCAGGAGTAAACAAACTCAGCCCACAAAAAGTATCCCTCGTCGGCCTGGAGACCAGATCTGGAGTCATCAAGTGGCCCCCAAACTGTCAGCACATTTGACAAAATTGCTTCAAAGCAGCCTCTTTCCATGAGAACGTCCTCTGGTTAGAAATCAGCATGCCACCAAAGATAGGGACAGGACAATTCTGACAGGAAGGAGTAAATTATTCTATCCAGAGACAATTTCTGCTTCAATTTTATGAGAAAACAAAAGAGGGGCGTCGGGGAGGCAGATGAAAGGAAGCTGTTTCCCCTCTGTTCTCTTTGTGATTTGAGCTGGCGTTCTGTCCCGATCCTGAGGGTGGCCGCAGGGTCTGTGCTACTCCTCTGATGGAGAGGTGGGACTAATTTCCCTCTCTTGCAATCTGGGCGGGCCCTGTGACTGTTCTGTCAAAGAATCATGGTGGAAGGCGCTCCAAGACATCCTCCACTCTTTGTCCCTCAGAGTGCTCGCTCCTGGTACACCTGCTCCTGGAGGGCTTGCTCTAGGCAGAAGTCCAACCAGCCTGTGACTGCCATGCTGCAAGGGAGCCCGAGCCACTGGAGGAGTCCCTCTAGGATGGAGCACCATGTGGAGAGAGAGACACACACACACACAGAGACAGAAAGAGAGACAGAGACAGAGAGGAGAGAGACATACAGAGAGAAAAATAGAGACACACACAAACAGAGAGACAGAGAGACAGACAGGCAGAGACAGAGAGACAGAGAGAGACACACACACAGAGCAAAATAGATACAGAGAGACACACACACAGAGAGAGACAGAAACAGAGAGGGAGAGAGAGACACACACAGAAAGAAAAATAGAGACAGAAAGAGACAGAGAAAGAGACAGAGATGGAGACAGAGAGAGAGAGACACACACACACACAAAGTGAGAGAGACAGAGGGAGTGAGAGAGAAAGCGCACGCAAGAGAGATCGGCCAAGGGACACGAAGAGTCCAGCTATGTGATGAAGTGAAAATCGGCAGTGGATGCCTGGCCCCGGCCGCCCCAGCCATCACCGGGCAGATCAGAGACCAGTGAACTGGTCAGAGCCAATTCTTGCCAGAACTCCTGACTCACCAACGCACGAGCAAGACAAAAGCGCTGTTCTAAGAATCCAAGTTTTAATGTATTTTGTTATGGAAGTACAGTGAACCAGAATCCCTTGGATGAATCCTTTCACCTCCTTTGGCTAGTCTGTGGCATAGAGCTGCAAGCTGCTTTTGTGGGCATTGTGTTCCTGTATCCATTGGCTGCATGTAAGAGAAAACCCTATGGTACTGTCTTTAAAAAGTAATTTATGAACCGAGGAGCCCGAGATAGATCTCATTCAGGCACTGTTTGATTCAAAGTTCATGACATCATCAGGGCTTTTGTTCAGATTTTCAGAAAATAGCTCCCCACTCCCGGTGCTGGCCTGGTCCTTGAGCTCGGTGCCCGTGTAACAGCAAAAGTGGCAGACACTCTCTATCCTTACATCCCTGTGCTGCACAACCCAGGGGAAGGGAGTGTCTGAGTGAGTGAGACCACTCTGACTAGGAGGTCTTAGGGCACATGCCTACCTCTGCAGAGAGCTGGGCAGAGTGAGCCAGTGGAGGTGGGGTCAGCATACCCAAGCAGTGTGGACCCCCAGGT
Organism: Galeopterus variegatus; assembly: GCF_000696425.1. Taxonomy (NCBI): domain Eukaryota; kingdom Metazoa; phylum Chordata; class Mammalia; order Dermoptera; family Cynocephalidae; genus Galeopterus; species Galeopterus variegatus. Next base: position 191,622 of record NW_007728203.1, on the reverse strand, counting down.
AGAAGAAGGGTGAAATGAATACTGGGATTGCAACGAGCATTGCCCATTCACAGAACAGATATATCATGGTACAGGTTGACCATCCCTTATTCAAAATGCTTGGGACCAGAAGTTTTCAGATTTGGATTTTTTTTTCAGATTTTAAAATATTTGCATATACCTACCTGTTGAACATCCCTAATCTAAAAATTTGAAATCCAAAATGCTCCAATGAGCATTTCTCTTGAGCGCTCAAAAGGTTTCATCTTGGAGCATTTCGGATTTCAGATGTTCAACCTGTAACACTTTCTCTGGTTTAAGTAGATACTGCAATTTCTGCTCTGCATAATTTCTTATAAAACTTCAAAGTTGAGGGATGTGCCACTGTAGAACATATTCCAGGCTCCTTTTGACTTAAGAGACAGCCATGCCAACAGAACTACAGAACCATAAAGCCAAGCTTATAAGGTCAGGCTGCTGTCTGTTATTCATTACCTGACAGTTTCCAAGAAATGGTTAAAAAACCTGGTCACCCCTGCACAATTTGAGAACAAGTTCATTTGTTAAGCCAAAAGGCCCCAGAGTACTTATGTCAAATTTTGCATGGCAGAGACATAGGAAGAACACATACACTGAATCATAGCAATAAGTATTAAAAAGAGCTCAGGACCAAATACATTGTAGAAGAGAGAACTAACTGGGAACCCAAAGGATGAAGCTGTAATTAACAAAAGGAAACTTCGCAGGGATAAATGTGTGTTTTGCCTGTGGGTAGAGGAAAAGCCATTTTGTAAGGAGAGGCCGAGGTGGATCACAGTTTAGATGCCGTCTATGGAAGCAGACTCCACGGAGATCATAGTGCATCAGTAGCATGGTGTGTCCATGAAAAGCTGATGTGATTCTTGTTCACATAGACAAAAGTCTGGAGTCTGAAACAGGGGTTGCAAATGGTGGGTGAACAGACACAGGGTGTTTGTTCTGTGCAGTGTTTCTGCAATGTTTAATTAGTTGTCGACGTTGAAAAGCAGGAGATTTGACCCTCAAAAATCAAGATTTCTGGTTTATTGTGAAAAATCAGAATTTCTGTTAACATTGAGCTCCTGTGTCTGCAATGGCAGCAATGGCTTGGAATTTAGCACTGGGTGCCCTGCTACTGAATCCTGCAGTCCTGTAGTGCCCCTTGCTTATTTTCTCACACTAATGACTTCACTCTCTATCTTCCTAGGCCAGCAGACATTTGGATTTGCAGCCCCTGATCATGAATGGAGAGTTCCATTGTTTTTTATAGCTCAGCAGTACCTATCATCTATCTATGATCTACTTATCATTTATCTATTTATTACCTATCTATCTATCCATCTATCATCTATCTACATAATACATATTCATTGCCAAAAATTAAAACTGAGAAAGTATTAATGTAGAAAGTAAAGATTATTCATAATTCCCCCAATGTAGATAACCACTGCAAACATTATACATCTTTTTGAGGGTATACATACATTTTACAAACAATGGAATAGTACTATCTAGCCTGTATTATATAACTTGCTTTGTTCGGTTAACAACAAGGATAATATTCAAAATGTTTAATGATTGGTATGGTGTGGGCATTGACCAATTAGAAAACATGCCAAACGTAAACCATCAGCAGGGCAGGACTGGTTTGCCATGGCTGAATGTCGGCCTGCTCAGTAGTGTGGTGTGGCCCTTTTCCCACATTAATGACATAGTTCTACATAGTTTCTTTAGTGACCACATGCTATTCTATTTTAAGGATTTGCCATAACTGATTTGAACGGTAAGCTGACTTGTATATATGTAGGTTGTTCCCAATTATCAAAACATTTATTGAAAGTGAAATTGCAGGGTCAAAGGATACATATAGTGTAAAGGGCATTGGATACCCATTGTAAGGGCCCTCCAGAAAGGGTGATCCATTTCACATGCCTACTTGTCTGGTATGGGGAACCCCTTTCTCCAGACCTGAACCAAATCTCACTATGATGAGAGGCCTTCTAAAGGTTCATGGAAAGATTCGTGTTATCTTTTAATCCCATTTTTCCAGGAATTTTTGAAGTACCCTTGTATCAGCCTTAAAAAATAGTACCGATTTGTTAGGCAAAAATAATCATTTTTTTTATACATTTTTTATCCTTTGATTATGATGAGTGAGGTTAAATATCTTTCCACAGGTTTATAGGTCCTCGTATTTCTTCTAATTTAAATTGCTTATTCACATACCCAGACAAGAAAATGACAGTTTTTGTCTTTTAATTCTGTTTATGAAGATTTCGCATTTTTTATTTTATTTTACTTTATTTTTTTTGTCTTACAGAATTTTACATTTTTTTATGTAGTCAGATCATGATTTTTAAAAATGGTTTTGGCTTTGATGTCATGTCAGACTTTTCCTAAGTTTCTAAAAAGTTTTTTACCAGCATTTACTTTCTATTGAATAAAACTTTTAAGGTAACATTTTTTTCCTAATGGTAGTATTATTTTTATATTTAAATATTTTAACAAACAAAAATGTATTTTGATGAAAGATGTGAGGTAGAGATCTAATGTAACTTTCCCCAAATCTAAAACAAGCCTTGACACTACTGACTGAATAGTCCTTCTTTTTTATTTGAAATAAAGTTTCAGATGCATTTGGGACTCTTTCTGGATTTTATATTTTGTTCCATTAATTTTTCTGTCTATTTTAACCCTTGTTCCACGCTGTTTCAGTTACTGGAGAATTATAGTTATTTTACTGTCTGATAGATTATGTCCTTTCTTCTGTTACAGTTTTTTTTTCTCGACTCTTTGCTCAAATTTGAGGATTGAATATCATTTTGTGAAGTTCCAAAAAAATACATATTTTAAAGTTGGAATTCCATTCAGGAATTAATTGACATTTAAAAGGTATATGGTATGATTTTCCAATTATCTGAGCTAATTATTTATGCTTTTCAGTAATATCTTAACATTGTCTTCAGAAGGGCTCAAATACCTCTTAAGTTTATTTCTAGGTAGTTTACTTTTTATAGGTATTGCAAACGTGATGATTCGTTTTCTTGACATTTCAACTGGTTACTGCTAGTATACAAGGAAGCTACTGATTTTTGTAGATTTGTTTTATCCTGCTCTCCTTATCAAAACTCATCAATTCTATTTTCAGCTAATTATCTTTTCAATCACAACAGTTGCAAATAATGACAGTTTGCAATGGTTGTGCCTTCTCTTTCCTTCTCTTCTTTTACTACATTGTCTAGCACGTCCAGGGTGATGTCTGGTAACATGAGACAGCCTTGTTTTGTTCCTGGTTTTAACAAAAATGCCTTTAGTGTCCCATTATTACGTAAAATGTTTGCTGTGGGCTCCAGTGAGTCCACTCTATTACATCCTTCTAAAACAATTCTTGGAGAATCTCATTCACTTGTGGGCACCCTTCCTTGATGAAAATTTAGACCAAGGACAGTCAGCAAGAGACTGAGTTATTTGCGCCAACAGTTTTAAGAATCAAAAAGATCCAGGAAGCACATAATATTCAACTTCAAATATATAAGGGGCTTGCATATGAAAAATGAATTAGACTTGTTAAATGAGACTCTACGTGTAAAAGTAGAGCTAATAGAAAATAGTCACAAGGAAGCAGATTTTAACTGAATATAAGAATTTTTAAAAGACTGAGAGCTAGTCCAAGATAGTACCCCTAAGTAGTGGTGCCCAAGTTAAGTCCATGTAATGTCTGCCAGGAATAATGTGGAGGAGTTTTAAACTTCAGATGGATGGTCATGTGCCTCATGGTCACAAAATGGTTGCAACAGCTCTACGTATGACTCTCACACACCACATTCCCTGCAGAAAAAGGACAGGCTCTCTCACCATCTGTCTTTTCATTATGAAGCAAAATCTTTCCTAGAATCTTCTCTCACCCCCACCTACACATCCCCATGCTTCTATCCCACCAAGAGAACTCACTTCACATCTCACTGACCAGACTGAGGGACAGGCACACTCCTAAAACAGTGAGATTGTCTTGCTTGTTTTTTGTGAAAAAAGTCTTTAGAAGGTAGAGGTAGATTGAAAATAAAAATACTACATTTCCAACTTTGATGCCTCTTTCCTCTTATTTTTTTTCTCTCTAATGCCCTCTGTTTACCCAACAGATGTGACTTAACGCTCTGAACATTGTTGTAGTAGTGGGTTTTATTAATAGAAAAAAAAATGTTGCCATTATGACTGCTTTAGAAGAATGGCAAATTTTACAATCGTCCTTTTTCTATCATTGTAATTGTTTTTGTTTTGTCCACTTAGATCTGCATCATCATGAGAGCAAGTTAGAATCACACATTTTTTATAAACTTCTCATGTTCTCTTTATGCCAAGGGTGGAAGAGTAATTTGGCATTTATTTTCCCGATACTTAGAGAAAGTCCCTTTAAGAAAAAAAAAAAAATCAGCTGGCCTAAACTGTTTCTGAGTTTAGTTCACATGTAAGCCTTCTGCAATGAGCTTGAATCCAAGGAAACCCAGGTGATATTGACACAACTTCAATAGGATTGCTTCAGATGAGCTGCAGGAAGAAAAGCAAGCAGTCTGCAAATGAATAATATTACTCAAAGCCAACAAAATCCAAGTGTTGTATGAGAGGGGAAAATAATGCTCTAGGAAGCCATGGGAGGTAAACAGGTGCTGCTGCCCCCGGGGTGAGGGAGGAGCAGGGAGGAGAGGGCAAGGGAGGGAAAGAGCTACCCCCACCAAAGAGCGTCACTTCTGATCAAAGTCAGCACCTGCACCTCGTAATCACCATTGCCCACCTTATAAAGCGGACACCGATTTATCATCTGTCAGGGTTAATGACTTTGTAGTTCTGCCTAAAATACTTAAAACATTGTTAGGATATGTTTTTAGATTTTTTTTTTAATAAGTGCAAATATTCCCTAAAATGCCACCAGTGCTCCCTTTGAGGACACCTGTTGTAAGAGATCACTTGAGAACATCCTATGCCATCTGCAGAAGCCCTGGAAGCCACCAGGTTCTGGGAAAGTGGTGGTGGCCTATTTTTTTTATTTTAGTGGTGGCTGTATCACAATGTTTATTGTTATAAATCCTTTCATATAAACCAAAGCCCCCTGGAGGAGAATCTGGTACCCCAAAATAAATAAACGAAAATTAAAAAATCCTATAGTTACAAAGCAAGACTCGTTGACTATTAAAAAGTCCGATTGGGCTGGGGACGTCGTGTTGGATCCAGCAGAGTCATTTTCCTAGGAGTGTCCCCAATTATGACAGCTCACATCGGCAACTGAAACTTATTCTTTGCAGATTTCAAACGCCTCCTTCCCTCCTCCCTCCAGCTTGGCCTTCACACTCTTAATAAAACATTAAAAAACATGCCCCACTATGTTGCCTGAGCGTGTTCAGTGAGCTTCCCTGAAGTCTGACCGTTTTTCTCCATTTCCATATTACAGCCATCTTTATCCATTTGCGTATAGAGGTGTCCGTGCATGAGGTCTGATTTCCTGGGAAGTCGGCTATGATGTTATTGTGTTCAAAGAGAAAGACAGAGAATATTTTTCAAGGCTGTAGAGGCAGTGTGCCTGCCTTTTAAACTTGAAAGATCAGTGGGTATTCTGTGGAACCTGAACACAGTATCAGAAAAAGTGTTTCTATGAGAAGAAAACTCATTCTGTTTAAAGCTCAGTACTCATTAGCTTGCTGGGTTCAACTTTCTTGGGGGGCAGAGACAATAAACATAACAACAACTAACATTTATTGAGCATTTGCTTTATGCCACACAGTCTTCTGAGTACTTTACAAATATGATTTTATTAAATGTCAAATCATCACTCCTAGGACTGTGGTGAGGAATAGAGTACTTAAAACAACTGAGCAGTTAGTAGTTGCTCAATAAATATTATTTATTAGTGAGTGACTGCCCAATGAGGTAGGTACCGTTATCACGCCCATTTTATAGATGAAGAAATGAGGCGGCAAAGTTTCAGCACTTTGCCCAATGTAAAGTGACCTTAAGTGGTTGCAACACATTGGAAATCAGGTCATAGTAGAGGCAGGATATGGTTCAGTCCTAAATCCTATTATATCTTCACATCCATTAAGTGTAAGATGCCAGTCTTTACTCCAATCTGCTATTCTTTTCTGTACTTCTCCACCTTCTGAGAAAATAATCTAAAAAATAGGATAATGTCTATTGCCTCAAGAATACTTCTTGATTTTCCTCTTCTGTTTTTCTGCTTTGAAGCAGCATCCCCATAGGTGCTAGCAGAGGATTAAAAAATATCAGCCTGTGGAGTTCATTTTAATTTTGCTTGAGTAGCCCAAGGGTTAAGTTAAAGTTACAGAGGCGGAATCCCACAGGCATGGGTGGGTGGAGGAGAGAGCCCCTCCTAGCTTGTAGTGTAGTACCCTTGCTGCTTTCCCCTTATCTCTACTTGGATCACATATTTTGACTTTGGATGAGACCATTGGTTTACGTAATCTCTTTCCATCCTCTTATTGTAAAAAAGAGAAACTGGATCCCAGGTGGTTAAGGGACTGCTCTCAGTCAGGACTTGCTTTGCAGCCTCCTCTGTGTCTACCTAGCCCTAAGTTCTGTCTGCCTCTGTCCTCTGCCCCTGGAGAGATCCACCTACCTGCCTGATTTCAATCACCCTCCAACTCTGATGAGTGCAAATACTCACAGCCCAGCTGCAGACTGACCGTCCCTACCTGCAGGAATCAGACACCTCAATGCAAATCACCTATACTATGTTCATCTTTCCTTCCCCACTTACACTCCCTGCCCCATCCTCTTCTGTTTATTTTCTCTTGTCTTGGTAAATGTCAGTTTGCCATCATGTCAGAAACATGGTGGTTCCCTCTTGTCCCTTTCTACATAAAACCAAACCCTGTTGCTTCTGCCTTCTAGGCACCACTCCATCTACCTGCTTCACCCATCTCCATTGCCACGTCCTCAGTTCACCCTCTGGGCTGTCACAAGAATGCAAGTTTGTACAGCCTCCTCTCTGGGCTCTCCCAGGCTGCCAAAGTGGTCTTTGCCCTTTTTCATGGAACAACACAGCAGTGCTGCTGGAAGAATTAAATGATTTAATCCACGTAAAGTCCTTAGAACACAGAGAGGTAGGAGAGCCTGGTGATCAGAAGCACCGGTTTGGAGCCACATAACATGGTTCACATTCATTCATTTATTCAGCAATTACTTACCGAGTTGGTGGTCCAAATCTATTATCAGACTGCCTGGTTCCTATACTGGCTCTAACTGTGACCCTGGGAATTTACTTACCCTCTCTGTGTGTTAGGGTATTCATATGTAAAGTGGGGTTGATAAAGTACCTCCCTGAATGTGTTGCAGTGATAATTCAGTGAGGTCATACTATAAAGCACTTAGCACACAGTAAGAGCTCTGAAGGCTGTGCTGTGGAGATGACTATTATCACCGTGGTTGCTATTACTGTAGTTGTTATTACTACATCCAAGGCACTCTGCCACATGATGGGCATATGCAGGGGTCATGAGCCAGACCCAGTGTAGGTTCCCATGGAGTTTTCTATTCTCTGCTAATTACTTCTGTCCAAGTGACCCTGCAACTTCCCTTTGCCATGAAATTATGCATGTTGAGTCTTCTGCCCTGTATGCATCTCAAGGCACAGTGGAAATACTTCCATCTTTGGGAAGCCTCCCCTGACATGTAACAGAAGTACATATGAGATGTGCCATGCAGGTCTCCTTCACCAGGCTGTGACCCCCGCCCCCCAAAGCCACAGACCAAGTGCTGTTTCTCTGCTTCCTTGGCCCTACCCAGCACAAGGAGGCAGGGAGTAGCTATAACTGCGTGAAAGAATAAGGAAAAGAATGGAGGAATGAATGGGTGTGGGTGGCAGTGCGACCTTGGACAGTCACCTTCTTTGGGTTTCTTCTATGACTTCACCATTCAGACCTGCCACCCAAAACAGGTTGCCATGTTTCTGGAGCTAAGGCCATGCAGCTCTGATGCTGAGAAATCTCCAAATGAAAGCAACCAATGATTCCTCTGGAATCCTGCCTTGAGTACCACAGTACTCCTTGTACAACATAAGGAGTCATACAGAGAATCCAAGGACAAGCAGCGTGGTTTTCTTTCAGCTTTCTAACTTGTAAGCCTTGATGTTTTTCCTAATATTCTCTGTAAGTGGTCTAGGGTGAGATTTCAGCTTAGCTCAGAGGGAGAAGTGAGCTGGAAGCTCTTCAGCTGCAACTTTTACTGATCACTCACTGGTAGACCCAGCAGCTGCACCTAGCCCAATTGCAAATTAAAATCCCTGACATTTGTAAACAAGATCGCCGTGGTTTCTGGGGTGGGTCCACACTGAAACACATTCAGGGCTAAGCAACAACAAAGACTCTTACGTATGTCATTGAACACGTCTTTCCTTGGGACCAAATTTTAGAGCCTACACACCTGAACATGGGCAGACACAAAGTAGCTGATGAGTCCTGTAACTTTAGAACCGAATGTCTTTGGAGTCATATCCAGCCTTGACACTCACAGCATTGCTCTGACAAATGTTATCTTTCTGCAGTTCTAGAAAGCTCTGTTCCAAACATATTATTTTTATTTTCCCTAAGAGTCACACAAAGTGAACATTATAAACAAACATGCACACATACATAAATAATTATATATAGTCATTTTGGAGGATGGGCGAGAACAACTAACAAATGGGTTTTTATTTGTGGGCATTTTAAAAATCCTTTTTCATTCTTTCTTAATGCACTGAAAACGATTCTGGATTTTACCTTAATTTACTTTATCTACCTAGCTGGTGTTTTAGTTTCTTGAACTTGATCTCAAACCACCCAACCTACCTGCTCTTGCATGCCACAGGCATTCACATGCAGCGAAGCAGGCCCTTCAAACCAGGGGGTGTTGTTTACCCAGCCCTGCTGTTGTTGATGTGAGGGTGGTCTTATGTTGACCAGGCTTCATTCCTAAATACCCTCTTCAGAAAACAGATAGTACTGACTTCAGACTTCTGTCCATCTTCAGTAAGCACTAAATAAATGCCCAAATTTCTTATAAGCTCCTTGTTCAAGTTGTAGCTTGGAGATAGTCTGCCCCCATGGAGATCTTGGTTTATTCTATAGACGCCCCACCTCCATAGCACTGAACTGAACTACGCCCTTGGGTGCTTCTGGTTAGAGCTTGAGTTAGCTGCGTCTTTAAGCAGCAGAACTTGGGCCTAGTCCAGTTTTTTACAGCTACACTGCTCTAACAGCAAACATCAGAGAAGAGTTTGAGTACTGTGAGTACCAAAGTTGCTTAACTTCTCCTCAATGACCCACCACACTTAGCAGGTATTTATCCTAACCAGATCTATCATCTGTTTTGTAAATATGTCCCCATAGCCCAGAGTTGCTGCAAAGCCAGAATACTTCCGACTGGTGTACGCTTGAGGTACAATTTGATTCCGGCAGGTCAATTGAACACCACTGATTTAATTCTCTAAGTTGGTAGGCTCCGTTCTTGGAGTATATTACAGGAGGCTAATAATCCAGGCTCATGGGTGTATCCACTTTTAGCAGCCCCGATGAAGTGTGGCCACAACTAAGCCCTCATGTCTAGCTACCAACCATCACAGAAACTATTTCCAACTTTATACCTTGACTGCATGCAATTCCTCTAAAACTTGAAATTGAATCATTCTATCAACCTTGGAATCTGCCTATCTGTACTATTATATAAATGACCAGTAATCTCTAGTTAAAGGTGCACAACTAGAATTTGCTAAAAAAACAGAGAAAGTTTTCTCTATTCTCTCCATACATAGATTAGGGAAACCTCACAAGGCACAAGAGACTAGCAGCAAACTAAAGAACATATTTTATTTTTAATAAAATAGTGGAGCATGAAAAATATCATATATTACAAATATACACAGGCAGGAACCCCTTTCCTGGCATGCTAAAGAGAACACACTAGACAAAGTTTGTCTTTGCCAACCTAGCGCTTCTTGATCTATTCATGAAAATCATTTGTTTAACAATGGAAAGAGTCAATAAGCCCTTTGGGTACTCCCCCCCTTCCACAAATCAGTTCAAACGTGTATAACATTGGCTTGGTTTCCATTAAAAAGCCACAAAATGTAATACTAAAGGGTTTCTGAGGGTTAGACCTCTTAGTTCTTTTGTTAGGAGATTTCTTTTGTTGTCTTTATGTACAGCAAAATACTCGTTTCTCTTTTTATTTTCATGGAGAGAGGAAAAAAAATGTATTGCACATTGTTTGAATTCACAAATGTTAGGTTTGGTGGAGGTTTCTGTTTTGGAGAAAGACTATTAGTGAAGCTAGAGGCTGGAGTCTATTTTAAGTGACTCCAATCCACTGGAGTGTGATGAGCTGTCAAAGCTCCCTTCCTCTCTGCTTGCACAGAAGTGGCTGACTTACACTGCAGCCTTCCTGAGGGTAGGCCCCCGGGAGGGCTCATTTGCTAAGCCGGTGGAGGCTCTTTAATTTGCAAAGAAGTTATCTGTCTCCTTATTTGTAAATGGCTAGCAAAGCCAACTCAAATACACAGATGTATATTTGTGGAAGGTTCTAAACAAAAGTTTTCTTCAGAGGGCTGAATCAACTACTTTACCACAAATTAGTTACACAAGAGTCTACTTAACTGAGGAGCTCCCCTTCACTGAAACAAAACAAAAACCTTGAAGTACATTTTTACTTTCAGTGTATTACAGCATTCCTGAATTTCAGGGTAAAAACTTTTTATTTATTTATTTTTCTTTTACCTTTATTTTAAAAAAAACCAACCAACTAACCAACCAACCAACCAGCCAACCAACGAAGAAAAGCACCGAGTTTTAGCTCTGACTGGCCCTGTATCCCTCCCTCTGGGCATGCTCACACACAGGTGGGAGGCTGGGCAGGAATTTCATATTTCCCATGATGGGTTTTTTGGGGATGCTGGGCTTTTTTGTAAATTCCACTGCTGGTGATGACGCTGGCCGGTTTCCTCCGGCTCTTTTTCTTTAACCTGCGGCTGCACACATTCTGCCAGGACTGCAGAGTTTTGGAAGTCCAGATCCACATGCCGCTGGTGATGCCCACCACCAGCAGCATGAAAATCTTCACCATGAAAATTTCCACCGCGGGGATGGAGGCAGTCATTAGACAGTCCAGGTTTTTAGTCTGGTTGTTCATTTTGCACTTGTGCTGCGCTGCGAGGACTTTCCAATAATCCATGTTGAGGCGTTCGTAAAAGTAACAGGCGATCACACAGGTGGCCGGCACGGTGTAGAGCACCGAGAAGACCCCGATTCTCACCATGAGCTTCTCCAGTTTGTCCGTATTCTCCCCGCCCGTTTTCATCACCCTTCGGATGTGGAAAAGGGCCACAAAGCCCGAGAGAATGAAGGACGTGCCGACGATGAGATAGCAGGCCAGGGGGATGAGGACGAAGCCGGTGAGGGCGTTGACGTCCATGCTGCCCACATAGCAGACGCCGGTGAGCTCGTCCCCCGCGACCCTGCGCATCACCAGGATGAGTATGGTCTTCACGGCGGGGATGGCCCAGGCCGCCAAGTGGAAATAGCTGCTGTTGGCCTCGATGGCCTCGTGACCCCACTTCTTGCCGGCGGCCAGAAACCAGGTGAGGGTGAGTACCACCCACCACAACGAGCTGGCCATTCCGAAGTAGTAGAGGACCAGGAAGACGAGGGTGCAGCCGGTGCTCTCTAAGCCCTCCTGGATGACATAGAGCTGCCCGCTGTCGCGGTCGCAGGCGATGCTCTCGGCGCCCGCAAAGAGGCGGATGATGTAGCCGACCGAGTAGACGCAATAGCACATGGAAAGGAAGATTATGGGGCGCTCGGGGTACCTGAAGCGGGTCGGGTCGATGAGGAAGGTGAGCACAGTGAAGGCGCTGGAGAAGAAGCACAGTACGGACCAGATGGCCAGCCAGACCACCGCGAAGCCCTTGTCGTCCTGGCTCCAGTACACGTCCACGCCGGGCGTGCAGAGCGGCGCGCAAGACGCGCTCTTCTCCACGTGGTGGAATTTGCCCGGGTTGTCGCAGCCCGTGCGCGCGGGCCCCCCGTCCTTCAGCTGGTGCTCCTGCGCGCTGTGGGGCCGCTGCGGCCTGAAGAGCGGCGGGAACATGCCAGAGCCCCGGGTGGGCTCGTCTGAGCCGTTGTTGGGCGCCTCCATGCACAGGTAGTTGGGGTCATTTTTGTTGGGGAGTTTGCTGCAGTCCAGGGAGTCGGGCCACTTGAAGTTGAACTGCTCCATGATCGGGGAGCACTTGAGCCGGGCCTGCTCGCACATGACCCGGCAGGCGGGGATGGGGGTGGAGACTTGCTCGGTGCACATGGGAGCGTACAGCGAGCACAGGAAGAAACGGAGGTGGCCGTGGCAGCCGTACTCCACCAGCGGCGCGAATTCGTGCAGCTGGATGGCGGCCTCACGCTGGTTCTCGTGGCCCATCAGGTTGGGCATGCGGGTCATGTTGTAGCCGATGTCCTTGCACATCGGGATCTCGATGGGCTGGCACTTGCCGTCGCCCGGACGCTCCATGTCCATGGAGCTGATGGCGGCGCAGGAACCCAAAACTCTGGCCAGTGCAAATGCATTTCACTCGAGAACACTGAAAGTGTTCAGCACGTTTCACTTGCTCACCAAAATAAATATATAAATTTAAACTTAAAAAATGTAAAGTAGTGGGCCGGCCCAGTGGCACACTGCTACAGTGCGCCGCTTGGGAAGCGCGGTGGCGCTCCCGCCGAGGGTTCGGATCCCACATGCAGACCGGTTCCTGCTCACTGGCTGAGCGAGGTGCAGGAGCAACACCGAGGGTTGCGATCCGTTGCTGGTCACGAAAAAAGACAAAAAGGAAAAAAAAAAATGTAGAGTATTTGTATGAACAGCCCACTTAAACTGCCAGTTCTTCAATGCATATTAAGTTTATTTAAAAATCTAATGAAGTTATATAACTAATACTCTTTTACGACTATATACACAACAATTTTTGGTTTGTTCTCAATACTGTCTCTATCACTGTCTTTTACATTCATGGTACTACTGTTCATGGGGCGCAGCGGCGCGTCCCACCCGCGTCGCCCACCCGGCCCGGGACACCCCACCTGGCGAAGAGAGGCGGGCAGGACAGACGGGGAGGGCTGCGTGCGGTTCTCTCTGGCCGGCCTCCAACTTTGCCTCTCATTGCCCTCTCCGCCTGCGCCCCCACTTTCCTGGGGGATCCCCGGGATTATACCCGGCACCCCAAGGACGCCAAGGTTACGGAAAGTTCGGGGACTAGCGGGAGAAGGGGAGGGGGCCGTGGCAGGAGGCTGGGGACGCATCTTCCCTTATTTTTATGGTGGGTCCAGGGCGGAGGGCGCTTTCAAAGGGAGGTGGGATTTGCGTTTTATAGCCTTGGCCATAAAGTGGCCCCTTAGCTTGTAAACCTGCCCGCATCTTCCCGAGGCAGGGGACCTACCATCCCGGACTCTGGCTCTGGCTCCAGGGAGGGGTTTTCTTTGAAATTTCAAAGAAATGAGCTAAGGGGGAGGGGTAAGGGCTCTGGGAATCAGATTTTAGGGCTGCTCATCCGAGGTCTCCTCAAAGAAGGCGGGGAGGGGCGAGCGGAGGGAAGCTTCCCGGGATTTTTAACGCTCCCTCCCCCCCCCGGAAGTGGGGGCTTGGCCTGTATCACGGTGACCCCCGCCCCACCAAAGCCGCAGACTCCAGGGGCCTCGCGCCAGACATAGCTGGTGATTTCTTCTAGGCGGTTGAGTTTATTTATTATAGGAAGTCATTCGCTCGTCGGGTATTTATATTATTTGGAGAGTGATATGCCCGGCCAGTGCCCTCCTCCGCTATAGCCTGGTGAAGTCGTAAAGTAACGCGGGATTGGGAGTGGGGTGGGGTGGGACGTGGTCTAACGCTGCGTCAGCGCTGGCCAAGGGACCCCGACTCCCGGGGGGGGGGGGGGGGGGGG